>NW_019154102.1:20258990-20355347 GCF_002288905.1 Enhydra lutris kenyoni
GCCTTCGGCTCAGGTCATGATCTCAGGGTCGTGGGATCGAGTCCCACATCGGGCTCTCTGCTCAGCGGGGAGCCTGCTTCCCTCTCTCTCTCTGTCTACTTGTGATCTCTCTCTGTCAAATAAATAAATAAAACCTTTAAAAAAAAAAAAAGATTTTATTTATTTATTTGACAGAGATCACAAGTGGGCAGAGAGGCAGGCAGAGAGAGAAGGGGGGAAGCAGGTTCCCCACTGAGCAAAGAGCCCGATGTGGGGCTTGATCCCAGGACCCTGAGATCATGACCTGAGCTGAAGGCAGAGGCTTAACCCACTGAGCCACCCAGGCGCCCCGGTCCTGATTTTTTAAAAAACTTACCTTCTGATGGCAGAATTACTTATAAGATAAAAAAATAAACAATATAATTGGCGTAAACAAAAGTATTGTGGAAACAGAAAGGAATAAAAGACTATCTAAGGGGGCCCCTGGGTGGCTCAGTCAGTTAAGCCTCTGACTCTTGATTTCAGCTCAGGTCATGATCTCAGGATCGTAAGATTGAGCCTGTGTCGGGTGTGGAGCCTGCTTAAGATTCTCTTTCTCCCTTTCTCACTGCCCCTCCCCCCCCACACTTGATCTCTCTCTCTTAAAGAAAAAAAAAAAAGACTACTTAAGTTTTTTAATGTATAATATCAAATAGAAGTGAAAGTAAGAGACTATCAAACTCCCACATACCACCGCTCTGCTTCGATCGTAACCCTCTGCCAACTTTCTCTTCTAAATCTACTCATTACCTTTAAGACATCATGTTATTTCATCCACAAATATTTCAGCATATATCTCTGACAGGGACTCTTTCTTTAAACACAGTATGAATCTGAATTGTGAAAACAAAGTTTTTAAGATGTGAGGTATAATTTACATATAGTAATAATGCACAGATCTTAAGGTGTTCAGTTGAATTCTAACACTTGTATAGCCCTGTATAACCACTACCCAAAACAAGATATAGAATGTTTCTATGGCCCAGAAAGTTCCCACACACCTTCTTCTAGTCAATTTCCCACACTCAGATGACCACTTCATGATTTCTGTTCCCATAGATAACTTTTGCCCATTCTTGGACTTTTATAAATGAAATCATAGAGTATGTATGAATAAGAGGTTTCTAGTCCAAGAAAAGGAAAAACCATCTCTGGAGGACAGAACTACACGTATAAAATACAAATGTATATTCACAGAATGCTGAGAAGCTCAAGAGGGATAAAAACCAGGATTGGGAGTAGACAAGTCTAGAAGAGAAGGCTCAATGGAGAGCTAGGGTTTCTGGATTAAATTCCATAGTTAGTTCTGGGAATGAAGTCATGAAATAAACTTATCCCGATGCACAAGCATTTCTCTGACCTTAAAAGTTGGTCAATTCTCTCAGCACCCTCCTTCCTCCTCAACCTCCAGCTAACGGTGACCAAGATGGCAGAAGCAAGCTCTACCCCCAAGCCTCTTCACTAGCATCTTGTGCTGAGGCTCCTCTGCCATCTCAGGGAAGGAACAAGCCTCCCCAAACCCCCCATCACCCTTCTTAGGAGAGGGCACATTTTCAACAAGCAATCCCAAGTCTCAGGGGCAGCCTTACCATTATCTGGATTTCTCTCTTGCACACCTGGAGATCATGCTCATTGTTGACAAACATGCGTTTCAAGGCACATTTCATTCCATTGCTTGTCCTCACCAGAAACACGATGGCAAATCCACCTATGAGGGAAACATACATACAAGCTCTCTGAGTCATGTTCAAAAAGCCAGTCAGACAACCACGGTGGCTGCAGCTTTCTGCTGTCACTGTTAATGGTACCGATGCCATCATCAGCTGGGCCTAAGGGCTGGCCTGGCCTAGAAGGCACTCTTGGATTCAAGGGTCTCAGGGATATTACCATGAGATTGGATGGCAAGAGTCAGAAAAACTGCTGAACACCTATGTCAGGAAAAGAGAAGAGTAGTAATTATCTTGCAAAAATCCTACCAATAAACAGATGAACAAACAGATGGAAGAAAAAAGAAATATATTCCAACCACTGTCCTAGGCACTTTGAGTTCTTACTGAATTCTTACTACAATCCTGTGAAGCTGGGTATTATTTCTCCCTTAAGGACAATGACTAGCTAGAGAAAACAGAGGCTCAAAGAGATTAGATTCAACCAAGAACTTAAAAAAAAAAAATTAATTCAGCACTTAACCAGAGAGGCTTGGAAATTATTTTAATAATTGTATAATAACAGTTGTCAAATTCAAGATGCTTTCTCTTCCTTCTCAACCCTCCTCACCCCTCCCCCAACTTCGATCGACAAGTGACCTTGAGGATTTCTCCTGTTTTTCCTGCCTTATGGGCTACTGAGAAGACACAAAATATAGGTATCAAAGTGTTCCTCAACACAGCAGACACCAGGAAAGTATAACTCAATTAGTGGGCAGATGTTTTAACACCCACATCAAACCTTTCTCTTAAAGACCAAAATTCATTAAAAATTTTTTTTTATATAACTCTAACAGAAATCCTCAAATGCTCTGGATTGGTTACACCTTAGCATTCCACAGATTCTTAGAACTCCCTCCTTCGATCTCATTCCCCAAACACTGTAGGAGGTGTTCAGTGCCATTGTTAACGGGGATTATAGAGAGATACGGTGCTGCAAAGCTGTCAAAGCTGAAGGCTTTGGGATAAGCATTAGTAAGACTGGGCACTTAGTCCATCTGTCTGCTCATAGACCATCATAATTTAGCTTGAACCATCCCGCGTATTGACCCTGGGTAGTAGCAGCAGCAGCAACAACAACAAAGTTTCAAGGCTATTCTTTGTACACAGGTGATCCTTGATAGGGTGGAGAGGGACACAGAGGGAAGTCACCAGTGTGGGAAGTTGAGCAGAGGCTCTGGTGTAGTGCTGAGGCTAGCAGCCACATGCAAAACTGACAGAGAGCAAAAGCAGTGACTCTCTAGATCGTGAGGCAGAAAACTGGAGTCCTGTTGAATCTCCCCCTACCTCCTCTGAGGCCCAAGGGCACCTGAGCACCTGTCTGTTGATGCCCGGGGCCATTTCCTGGTGTAGCCTCACAATGTGCATTCTTTTCCAAGTCTCCTTGTCTAGGTTTCTGCAACTTATAACCAAAGAGAGCCTCAATCGGAAAGCACTCTTGCATGTTTTCATCTGATACACACATTAATTCTGTGTTTACAAAAACGTTAGTGGGCTCAAATGTTCCAAGTGTGCATGTTGACAGTGTCTACCAAACGGCATGTTTGTACATTTCCTATCATAGCCTCCTTCTTCAGAGTCAGGTGAACATGGAGATTCGCCGTGACGTCTTTAATTTCCAGTCATCTTGAATCTTTGTGTCTCAGTAACATTTCCCATTTTCTTGTAATACTTTACGGTCCATTCACACTGCTCAATTGTCAATTTTAATTCTAGAAATTCACTTTAAAAATTTGTTTACAACACTACCATGTACTGACAAGTAGGGGTGTTATGACATACAGACACAATCTCCATTTTAAGACGCATATTTTTTCACATTCAAATTTTTAGGATATTAGAATTTTTCTTGCGATAAATATGTACATTGAATGCAGTAGTTGATCTTCTTTTCCCCAAAAAGCTATTAAATTCATGATGTGTCTTATTTCCAATTAGAATCAGAAATGCTAATATAAATTATTAAATGTCTATATGTATTCATAATTATTTTGTGAACAGCCCAAGTAGTCATTTTATAGATATTTCAATTTTTAAAGAGATATTTATTTATTTATTTATTTGAGATAGAGTGTGAGAGAGAGCACAAGGAGGGCAGAGGGAAAGGGAGAAGCAGGCTCCCCCGCTAAGCAGGGGCCCTAATGCAGGGCTCGCTCCCAGAACCCTGGGATCATGACCTGAGCTGAAAGTTGACGCCTAACCGACTCAGCCACCCAGGCACCCCAGGTATTTCAATTTTTTTTTTTTTTTAAATCACAGGTCTACAGACTTTGTATCAACAGTGCTCCTAGAGAGAATTAATCTTAGCCTTTTGCTTTATGAAGAGACAAACTGAGTGAGGCTTAGGAGTCCCACGGCTAATTACGCAGAACCTGTCATTCTGCTGACTGTCCAAACAACGCTCTTTCCACTTTATCCATCTCAGAGAAAGTCTGTGTCACAGCCCCTTTAGATACTAAGGAGACACCAAACAGTGCTGCAGACCCTGAGGTGGGAAGGGCCATTTCTACAGTTCTGCGACGCACGGAACCACCGGAGGACAGGGCAGTCCTTTCGGAAGCAGGCTGAGGATGCAGCAATCTGAGACAACTGCCACCAGATGGGAGCAGTGTAGTTTTCTTTGCCAGGTAGCAAGATGACCTTTCCAGATGAAACTGAAGAAATGTGACAGATGTCTACGTCACGATCCAGGCAAGCACAAAGGGTTGAGATGAGCCAGCCAAGATTCCCCAAGCCTGTGACCATCACAGATCTGAAGGTAAAGCAGTGAACCTGTGTGCCTGACACAGATGGAACCACATGATTTAGCTTCTATGCCCACAAAAGGGCCTATTTGCAGGTGACAAACATGTTAAGTCAGAGCTCCTTGATCAAATTCAAAGGCTGCTAGGATGTGTCAGTTTAAAGATGCTGGTTGCTAGCCCTGTGCAGTCGACCAACTAGAGATGTACATTACTTGGTTCAAAAGAAGAGGGGACACAGCACTGCTCGAGGTACTGCTCAAGCACAGGCCCGAGGCCCCCGTACAGATCAGGGGATGAAGATCCTTGGCCACGGCTAAACAGAGCCCAGGCTGTTACACAAGAAGGCAACTATATGACTGTCAGCAGAGATGCATATTTCAGATTGAGCTGCATCCCAAAACCTTGATGAAATGGAAAAACCTGAAGCTGAGCTGGGGACAGTTTGGACAGAGGTAAGAAAAGCTAACGTGCAGGACAGCTTGTGCCAATCTGCCCACTGGAATCTGTGCCAGCCCCTCGGCCTACTTGCATTCTTTTCTGAAACACTAAGATATTCCCTACGGTTGCATTGGGATCCACTTTGAGGGGAAATTCATGAATTTATGGAATCACAAAGGGACAAAGGATTCATTCCATGGTGTGAGGTAATCAACTGAAACAGCCATGACAAATTTTGACACAGACACACTTTAGCCCCTTAAATATGTTGGACCATTCTTTTATTCCCACAAAGAAACATGTGTTCTCCCACTTTCCCTAAAATATATAGCACTCTTGGGTATATCTCCCCCTCATTCTTTTTTATTTTGGCTTAAAAAAAATTTTTTTTTAAGATTTTTATTTATTTATTTGACAGACAGAGATCACAGATAGGCAGAGAGGCAGGCAGAGAGAGAGAGGAAGGGAAGCAGGCTACCTGCCGAGCAGAGACCCCGATGTGGGGCTCGATCCCAGGACCCCGGGATCATGACCTGAGCCGAAGGCAGAGGCTTTAACCCACTGAGCCACCCAGGCTCCCCCTACCCCAAATTTTTTTTATTAAAAAAGTATTATTAGTTTCAGGTAGAATTTAGTGGATTCATCACTTATATATGGCACCCAGTGCTCATCCCAAGTGCCCTCCTTAATGCCCATCACCCAGCTACCCAATCCCTCACCCACTCCCCTCCAGCAACCCTCAGCTTATTCCCTATGGTTAAAGAGTTTCTTATGGTTTGCCTCCCTGTTTTCATCTTATTTTATTTTTCCTTCCCTTTCCCTATGTTCGTCTGTTTCTTAAATTTCACACATAAGTGAAATCATACGATAACTGTCTTTCTCTGACTTATTCTGCTTAGCATAATACCCTCTTATCCCACCCATGTCATTGCAAATGGTAAGATTTCATTCTTTTTGATGGCTGACTAATAGTCCATTGTGTGTGTGTGTGTGTGTGTGTGTGTGTGTGTGTGTGTGTGTGTGTGTGTATCTCACCTCTTTTTTATCCATTCATCTGTTGATAGACATCTGGGCTCTTTCCATAGTTTGACTATTGTGGACATTGCTGCTATAAACATTGGGGTACGGGTGCCCCTTTGAATCACTATGTTTGTATCCTTTGGATAAATACCTAGTGATGCAATTGCTTGGTCACAGGGTAGCTCCTCCTAATTTTTAATGATGTGGATGGGTACTTACCACTCACTATGAGATTAGAGATTTTTGTCTCCTCGTTTCCCCTCTGTATAATAGCGCCTAACATACATCAGGCACTCAAAAATTAATTAACTTCCTTCTGATCATTACTACAGAGAATAGTAAAGTCTACACAAGGTGGTGGGGGCAGGGGAAGACCACAGGAAACTAAAGCAATGGCTCACATATAGGAACAGCCACTACATAACTCCAGATAATCAGTGCCATAAGAATGTGGACCCAGATCTGCTAGTTCCTAAAGATAACCTGGGAACTCAAAACTGTATGTGAAATATCCACATGTAAACACTGGTGACAATCACATTTTAAATTAACACTGGACAGGCTGACACTACAGAGCTAAAGGAAACACATCTGAAAGCCTGAGTCTCTGAGCATAGTTTCCTGTCTGATCTAGTCTAACCCCCCATCTTACTGATGGCCAGGGGAAAAAGTCCCACAGCCAGTGGTACACAAAGTGGGGGGGGGGGTGGAATACACACACACACACACACACACACACACACACACACACGCACACACACACACACACGCACACACACACGCGCGCGCGCACACACACACACACACACTCATACACTGGTTATCACAGCTCTTGCCTCTCTTCCCTAAAGAGGAATTTATGGAATTTGCCCCTACCCAGCATCTGTATTTGACTTTATACTTTTTCAAAAGCATTTCAATTTATATTTTCACAATAACTGAATGAGGCAGATGAATTACCCACAGTCCTCATTTTCCTGATAGGAAAGAAATATAGAGAGATTAAGCTCCTTTTACAAAAATACACAAAGCTGGTTAGTGGTAGAGCCCAAACTAGATCCCTCGTCTTTGTAAATGCTTTAAACCAACTTTACATACAATACAATGCACCCTTCGAAGTGCAGAGTTTGATGAATTTTCACACCTTTATACTCTCTTTCACCATGACCTCCATCGGTCCATCACTATGAACAGTTCCTTGTGCCTCTGAGTAGGCAACCACCCCCTGCCTACTATCTCATGTAACTTCTGATCTGCGATCAGTCCTGTGGATTAGTTTTGCTTGCTCCAGAATAAATGGAATCAAACAGTATGTACTATTCTGTCTGGCTTCTTCTGTATAATATTTCTGAGATTCACTCTCATTGTTACATGTATCAGTAGTTTGGGATTTTTTTTTTAATTGCAGACTAATATTGCATTATATAGACATTCTCCACAATAGTTTAACCATTCATCTGTTAAAGAATAGTTCCACTGTTTCTACTTCAGGCTGTTATAAATAAAATGTTCATACAGAAGTCCATTTTTTGTAGACATAGTATTTATTTCTCTTGGGTAAATAACTAGGAAAGGAATTGCTGGGACATATGGTAAGTGTATATTCTAAATCCAGAATATCTTCTTAAAATCAAGGGCTTAAGATCCAAAGGCCAATAGGGAGCAGACAGATCATGCAAAGGAAGGAAACAGTCCAGTTATCACAAAATGTCTAGACAGGGACCAGTGACACAGACTTGCTGTGTCTATGGGGTGGGGACCACATCAACCAGAAAGGGCACGCCCCATGCTTATAGGCAGCCACTCCTCAAATCCAGCCCATCACTGCCACGAAGGAATGTGGGCTGAGGGTTGCCAAGTTTTTTGACTTCCAAGAGAAGCTGGAGTTTTCTGTGAAATCTCCTGGTTTTTATTTATTATTATTATTATTATTTTAAGTAGGCTCCACACCCAGCATGGAGCCCAAGGCAGGGCTTGAACACACAACCCTGAGATCAAGATCTGGGCTGAGCTCGAGAGTCGTACACATAACCAACTAAGACACCCAGGTGCCCCCCAAATCTCCTGATTTTTAAATTCAGGCAACAAACTTAAAAAAAAAAAAAAAATCTCTTCAAACCTGTGCAGTTAAGGAAATCTATTTCCAGGTTGGGATTGAGCTAGAGAACACTGCTTTGATCTTTGAGAGCCTTGTGAAGTAAGCAGGGCATGTATTACAATCTCCATTTGGCCAGCAGGGAAACTGAGGCACTGAGAAGAGCCTAGGTGGCCTTAGTCCTGCCATTTAGCAGCAGGGCCAGGACTACAATACAGGTGTGCCAGTTCCTGGCCCTCACCTTGGTCCACTCTTTTCCTGTCCCCATCCCCTCCCTTTAGCAGTAAACCATGCACAGCTCTGCTACCAGGGGAGGTAATAAGAGACACAGCGCCAGGCCAGGGGACCTCTCCAGCCCACCAGGTGGGAGCTTGGGTACACGGCCCGCAGTGTATGCGAGCTCCCACAGACACTGACAACCGAGAGGCAACAAACACCCACCTACTATATATTCACATCGAGGCCGACTTCGCCAAAAGTTGCAGAAGGAACGAAAACTTTCAAAACTCTGTCACAGATGGCAAGGAGCACAACAAAGATTTTACAGGAGAAAAGGTCAATCTGCATCATTTGTCAACACTGATTTCAGTGGGGACTTGGAGTTTGTTGTTTTCTTTTTTTTTTTTTTAACCTCAATTTCTCCTTATTTGCCTCAAATTAAAAATCCACCATGTGCGAGCTCCTTCTGGGGAACATGTTTAAGCAATCCCTTCCTCGGGCAGAAAGAACACCCAGATGGGGGAAGACTAGAAATATTCAACTTTCTCCCCCCGCCTCCCCCCAAGAGGAACCGTGGGCACAAAGTCAGAGACTGGCAAACTCAGGCAGTGGTGCTGAAACACCAACCCAACCCAGTAAGTCCACAGCCCAGGCTGAATGTGGGGCAGACGGCAACCAGCTCTTCCCTTCCAGCACTGGGACAACTGGAGAGCAGCCCCAGCTCGGGGGCTTCTCTGAAGGGGTTTGGCAGAAGTCTCTTAAAAAAAAAGAGAGAGAGAGAGACATTTCCAAGAAAGGCACCTGGCTGCTTGGGACAAAAGGTTAGAGTTTAAGAAATGGAGCTGGCTCACACACCCCAGAGGCGTGGGAAGAAGTCCACGCACAGAACCAGAGCCAGGGCACCCGAGGCCGCATCTGCCAGTAGCTTAGGCCAAGCACGAGAGGCTTCCCCGAGCTCCCCGGCCCACCACCGCTGTCTCATTCCCATGGGCTTAGCAAAGGAGAGAGAAAGGGTAAGACACATCAGTAGGGCCATGTTCTTTGTTCACTTAAATCCACCGAGCAGCTTTCCTGGGTCACACAGAGACATTTTCTATTCTCTCTACTACAGCCAGGGTGATGATCTTTTAAAAACGGAATGTGAGGATCATTCAGCTGCGTGGAGCCCCTCAGTGGCTTGCTGCCCCTCTGTGAATAAAGCTCCGAATGCTGGCGATGGCCTGCAAGGCCCTACATGATGGGACGCGACCTCTCGGCAGCCTCACTCCTACACCCTAGCCTGCCACGGCTCTCTGTGGTCCAGAGCCCCAGCTGCGTTCTTTCTTCCTCAATGCTGCTTATACTCCACCCTCCCTAAGGATTTCTGTGCATGCTACTCCTTTTGCCCTATGCACCCTTGGTCTGACCAGCTCCTACAAAGGCATCCTTTGGGTTTCAGGCTGTTCCTTGGATGAGGCTTCCTTGACTGCCCCTGGCCCTACTCCCTTCTTCTGATTTAAGTTAAATTCCTTGTTTCACACAGCACCCTCCACTTTTCCTTTGGGACACAGCAGGAGTGTAATTAAATACTTAGGTAGGTAATTCCTGGTTTGATGCCTTCTTCCCCTGAACCCTGTAAAGTGCACAAGATCAGGGACAGTGACTGACTCTGCCACCCAGCACCGTGCCTACTGCATAAAAGGTACTCAGTGTTTGTGACACGATGTGTCTGCCCAACACCAAAATGGATACCCACCCCCGACCCCAGAAAAAAACGCCAAACAACAGAAAACAACACACAGTCCCAGGCTTTCAGAAGATTAAAGTCTAGTTTGGGATAGAAGGGACACATTTTAAGAAAAGGGCCCCGGGGATAAGGGGGTCTACCCCTACAGAGAAAAAAGCCCTGAGCACTCAGCCTCGCACTACAGAGGGCTGCAGGAGACGAGAGCCAACGGGACAGTCACGTGGGCAGCGTGCTCACGGGGCAGCATCATGGAGAGCTGCAGAGAAATCTCTGTGCTGTCACACAGTGACACTTTCTCTATGCGCCACTCCTTCTTTTAAAAATAACACTTGAGCTGGAAATGAAAACCCTCTTCGGTGGAGAAGGAAAAGAAATCAAACAACCCCATGCTCCATCCTGCAGCATCCCTCCCCTGAAGAAGTGGAGAGCCTCTTGGGCCTGAACTGTCTCAGTCTCTGGTGCCAGCAATCTTCTGATAAGTGGAGTGCAAACAGACAGAGCGGCTGAGGTCAGCTCTGTCAGCCCCCGACTGCAGACATCCAAGCTCTGGTGTGTGTCTCCACCAAGCCTAGATGTGTGTTACTGGTCCACACTCTCCAAAGGAGAACTGGGTTTTTGGCAAAGGCAAAGGATGGCTGGTATTCTCTCAGCTCCCAACCGTTAATTCTAGAGCATTCCACCTTCACTTCACGCTAAGGCCTTTCGTCTGAGGTTCAGGATTTCTGGATGTATGACCCATCACTGCCATACGCCATCCCCGAGGTATGGTCCCTCCCCCTTGGACTTGCGCACCAGTTCACAGTTTCCTTCCCCTCCCAACTCCTGCCATCACCAAGCTGATTTCACTGAGTCTTAACAATTCTATCCCTTAAACTTCTCCAGGATCCATCCTCTCTACCCCATCCCTGGTGCTCCTTCGCACTCTCCTCTTTTCTTACCAGGAGAACTAAAATACAGTCCTCCGTTTCTGTGCCCTGAATCTCTTTCTCTTCTAGAATTTCTATCTAATAATTCCTCTATTAGTTCCCCAACTCATACCTAATAACTCCTCTTCCCCGATTCATATCTAATAACTCCTCCTTTTTTTTAAAGATTTTATTCATTTATTTGACACAGAGAGAGTGAGATCACAAGTAGGCAGAGAGGCAGGCAGAGGGGGGGGGAGGTAGGCTCCCCACTGAGTAGAGAGCCCGATGTGGGGCTCGATCCCAGGACCCTGAGATCATGATCTGAGCCGAAGGCAGAGGCTTAACCTGCTGAGCCACCCAGGCGCCCCTCTAGTAACTCCTCTTAAAAGCATTCATTGGTTCCCCAAATTCCTTACATAGCAGTATGTAGGAACCTTTATATCTTCCATTTTATTATGAAAAATTTCAAACACACAGTAAAGTTGAGATGATCATACTTCAAATAGCCACACACCCACCATCTAGAGTCTGCAATGTTAACATTCTGGTACATTGTTTTATCACATTTACATCATCATCTATGCAAATATAAACTCATCTTATTTTTGACCCATCTCCAAGTAAGGTACAGACCTCAGTGTACTTCATCTTAGAGGCTTTAGCATGCATTTCTTTAACTTGTGTCCAGAGTTCATGGTTCTTTTGGGGGGCAGGGAAGGAGGGCAGAAATAAAATCTATTTACAGGGAAATGTACAAATCTTAAGTTTATTATTGGATGAGTTTTGATAAATACATACTCTCAATGCAACCCAGACCCCTACCAAAATATCAGACCTTTCCATCATTCAGAAAATTCCCTCCTACCCCTTTCCAGACAATCCCACCCTTGTATCCCCACCTTGAGACAACCACTGTTCTGACTTTTTCATCTATTGCTGGGTTTGCGGGCTTTAGAACTTCATATAAATGGAATCATACACTATAGGCTTTTTTGTATGTAAGGATCTTTCACTCACCATAATAGCTATATTGTTGAGTGTATTAGTATATCACTCTTATTGCTAACCTGTTTATCCTTTCTTTTACAGACATTGAGTTAATTCCAATTTAGAGCTATTATAAAGGAAGCTCTATATGCATTCTTGTACAAGTCTTTTGTATCATAAAATAAATATTTCTTTTAGGTCAACAACTAATACCCAAGAGTGTAAGTGCTGAGCCATCAAGCAGGTATATATTTAATTTTATAAGAAACTGCCAGACCTTTTCCCAAAGTGCTTATACCATTTTATACCCCCAACAACAACATATGACATATAATTAAAAGACAGCCCTGCCTCCTCCAGCTCTAGCTCGCAACGATCCCTCCTCCTCCCCCACCAAGCTTTCAGAACTTGAACTTTTCTGCGGCTTTATCCCTGTGACAAAGGTTCACCTGTGCTATTCCCTCCGCCTGGAATATCCTGTCCCAATATTCTGCTCGACAGAAGTTCACCCCTTCTGTGAAGTCCTCCCTTTTCCTAACCATCACCCCCAGGCTTTCATATTACCACACATTTGGCCATGACTTGCACTGTCACACTTCCCACAGTGTGTTGTGATTATGTGCGATATGTTGATCTCTTCACTAGGTAGGCTGAGGTGAAGAGGGAGTGCTTTTCTGCCTTGGTAGCAAAAATGCTTGTTATGTTTTCATATTTTATGACATACTATGTGATACTTTACAAAGTGTTTTTTTTTTTACATAAAGCGTACTATTTATACTTTACAATACTTGAATGTCCTCACTGAACACTAGTTTAAGGACTCTGAATACTGAAATCACAGAGATTCAGTGTGGTTAGGAGATGGGGGGCACTTGAGAAATGGGTCACCAAAGAAGATTAAAATGTCAGGAACTTCTTATTCCTCTTGGAATCCTCAGGGCTAGCACAGTGCTTGGTACAAGACAGATGATGAACAGCGGTCTCCTAAACAGCAAATCCAATAATGTTGTTTCTGTGCTTATAATTCTCTGCTAGCTCTCAACCAGCTGTAAGATCAAAATCCCGTCTTACAATTATCATATGATCTGTCTGTATGAGGAATTTGAGAGGCAGGGCGGGGGATTGTGGGGGGCAGGGAAGGAGAAAATGAAACAAGATGGGATCAGGAGGGAGACAAACCATAAGAGACTCTTAATCTCACAAAACAAACTGAGGGTTGCTGGGGGGTTGGGGTTAGGGAAAGGGTGGTTGCGTTACGGACATTGGGGAGGGTATGTGCTATGGTGAGTGCTGTGAAGTGTGTAAGCCTGACGATTCACAGACCTGTACCCCTGGGGCTAATAATACATTATATATTAATAAAAAATAATTAAAAAAAAAAATCCCCATCTTAATGTGGTATACAAGGCCCATCATAATCAGCAGCCCACACTGAACCGAGCTGTCTGGACAGTATCCTCTGTTGCCTCTACGCTCTTTCCTTATATTCTCTATCTGGAATACCTCTCTTCTGTTTCATTAGCAAGCTGTGGCTCTAAGTACAAGTGTACTCAAACCAGAACTCCTTTGTGAACTTTCACCTCACAGAATGCCCATCCCCACGTTCTTTTCTTACCCTAATTATATCCCACCTACATGCAAACCAGTTTGTCTCACTAGGGCTATATTCTTTCAGAAAACAAAGACTTGACTTTATGATTACACACTGCAAACACCACAGTGGTCTAGCTTACCAAACTTTTCACCCCATGCTGAAATAATGATCACATATGTTGTTATCAAGTGACCCCCATCTCTTAGCCATACTGAACTGGACCAGGAGTGGGCAGCTGGTGCACATTCTCCCTTGAGAGCCTGAGCAAGAAAATGGCTTCCAGTCAAGGAATGAAGACGTTGTGGGAATAAAAGATACAATACAGGGAATATAGTTAATGGTGCTATAGGGTGACAGATGTTAGCTACACGTGTGGTCAGCCTAGCATAATACACAGACTTGCTGAATCACTATGTTAGATACATCTGAAACTAATGTAACATTGTGTGTCAGCTATTCTTCAATTAAAAAAGAAAAAGAAGCAGGAAAATGAGCCGACACTCGGAAGAAGCTGCAGTACAAGACTATGTGGCTCCAAGGGGAGAGGTACAGACAAAAGAGCCATCTGAAAACTTTCCAATAGTCACAAAATCCAGCTTTGCTTCCTACTGTTGGGTTCTGGAAGGTTCCACCACATTTATCCAATAAATTCCTTTTTACTTAATCTAATTTGATTTGAAGTTCTGTTCGTTGACCCTGATGACCTTAAGAAACCTTGTACCAATATGATTATAGAATACATGAGCTCTGGGACGCCTGTGGCTCAGTTGGTTAAGCTGCTGCCTTCAGCTTGGGTCATGATCGCGGGGTCCTGGGATCAAGTCCCACATCGGGCTCCTTGCTCAGCAGTGAGCCTGCTTCTCTCTCCGCCTCTGCCTGCTTGTGCTCTCTCTCTCTCTCTCTCTCTCTGACAAATAAATAAATAAATAAATAAAATCTTAAAAAAAAAAAAAGACTACATGAGCTCTGATACAATCTAGGCTTCAATAATTTTTTTAAAGATTTTATTCATTTATTTGACAGAGATCACAAGTAGGCAGAGAGGCAGGCAGAGAGAGAGGGGTGGAAGCAGGCTCCCTGCTGAGCAGAGACCCTGAAGCAGGCCTCAATCCCAGGACCCTGAGATCACGACCTGAGCATAAGGCAGAGGCTTTATCCCACTGAGCCACCCAGGTGCCCTAGGCTTCAATAATTTTAATCAGTAGAGGTTCCTTTAACAAAAAGTGTCCAGAACAGAATGTTAAAACCGAGTATTAAAAATTGCACTTGAGGGACGCCTGGGTGGCTCAGTTGGTTAAGCAGCTGCCTTCGGCTCAGGTCATGATCCCAGCGTCCTGGGATCGAGTCCCACATCGGGCTCCTTGCTCATCAGGGAGCCTGCTTCTCCCTCTGCCTCTGCCTGCCATTCTGTCTGCCTGTGCTTGCTCTCTCTCCCTCTCTCTCTCTCTGACAAATAAATAAATAAAATCTTAAAAAAAAAAAAATTGCACTTGAAGAGTGAGAATTTTTCAGTTAAAAACTAGCTTTACATTAAAATAGAATCTGCAATCAGACGCAAAGATCTATGGCAGAAAATGGTCAAAATCTATTTGGGAAAGGACAGTCATAGGAATCTGAACAGGGGAACATGGTCTGCATCATAACCTTTGCTGGGCTCATAGATCAGAGTCAGTGAGTGGGGGAATCCTCAGCACCAGAACACTCATTATCTGGTAAAGCCTGGAAGATGGTTTTTACCCGGGATTATCAGAAAGCAATCATAAAGAGGAGGACTTAGCTCCCCAGTGAAAGGAAGGAGACAGGGTGGGTGGAATCTTTCGTACCAAGTGAAAAAAGAGCTCAGGCATGGGCAAACCTAAAGAGGCTGTTAAGTCTCCAAAAGGATCAGGCACACACCTGCACTGACAGGGAAAACTTCCTCTGGTTTGCTGTACAACCAGGGTCGGGACTAGGAAGAGCAGAGTGAGGCACTTGCTACGGGCACAAAAAGACAAAGTCAGTATTACTGATGTTTTCCTTTTGACTCAGGCTGCAGTATGGCTGGGCACAGCAATGTTAAACTGATCCTGTTTCATTCTGTTTTGTTTTGAAGTTTTTTAGAGACCACAAGTGGGAGGCAGGGGTGGGGGGCAGGCAGAGAGAGAGGGAGAAAGAATTTTAAGCAGGCTTCAGGCCCAACACAGAACCTGACATGGGGCTCCCTCTCATGACCCTGAGATCAGGACCTGAGCTGAAATCAAGAGTTGAGGCTCCCCAAACTGATTCTGTATTTTAAGCTCTGATATTTTGTTCATTGTGGCTTTTTGTATTCATTTTTATTTTTTAAATATTGCATAAGAACATTATTAGGGTTGATTACTGAATTTTAGGGTGCCCCTTAAATTCTGCACTTGAGGTAAATCCCCCACTCTAGTCTCGGCTCTACGTGAAACTGCTGTCCACACTGGAGAGAAACCTGCCCAGGCACTGGTGTCCATACTGCCCTTGCACTCTACTCCCGGGCAGACCTGAGAGGTCAAGACACATGTGAGGGCGGGTAGGACGGCACAGAAACTCAGTGAGTAACTCTAAAGGAAGTGGAGGTTGGGCAACAGGAAGAGACACAGAACTGTGGGGTCCGTTTCTGGCTTTCTGTGGCAACTACAGTGACGCAGTAAAGCTCCAGGAATGGCCCACTCCCAAGTCTTCCTGGACACAGCAGAGATCAGACTTGACTCAAGCACCAAACAGACATAAAGAAACCAAATTACACTGAAGCTGGGATCAAGTATTAACAACCCAGATACCAGGGAGACCTCAGGTGGCTCAGCTGGTTAAGCATCTGCCTTTGGCTCAGGTCATGATCTCAGAGTCCTGGAAGGGAGTGCCACACCGGGCTCCCTGCTCTGAGGGGAGCCTGCTTCTCCCTCTGCCTGCCCCTCCCCCTGCTTTGTTCTCTTTCTCTCTCTGACAAATACATAAATCTTTAAAAAAACGGAAACAAAAAACCAGCCCAGATACCAAATGAGTATAAGTTCAATGACTAGATTGATAATAAATGAGTACCAACCCCAACAGAACAGAGAAATGTAAGTTAGGAAGAAAGGTTGGTCTTCCAATAATAAGAAGCTTCTAGCGCTCAACAAAGGGTTGAAGAAAGAAGCTATAGGGTCAGTGCAGAGCCTATGGAAAAAATATCTGAAGCTTGCTGAGGAAACTGTTCATTCTCAAGAGCCTAGACAAGGCACTGGGAAAAACCAAGATGTCAGAGGGTTCTAAGAGGTTTATGCCAAACAAGGAAGGGAAGTAGATCTGAGGAACAGAGGATCCCACCCAATCTGGAAGGAAAAGAGGACAATTGGAACCAAGTATCCAGTACTATGGTTAAGGCTATAAATAAAGTTGAGGAGACGGATGTATAGCTGTTAAAATATTTAACATTTTTAAAATACTAAAATGTGCACAATATAGCAAATAAAAAAAAAACAAGATACAAAGCTCTAACCTTGTTAGGAGCACAATTATGTGAAAAAGCACATGTGTAGTGAAAAGACTAGAAGAAAATACAACAAAATGCTATGACTAAAACGTGCAAAAACTTTCAAAGACTAAATTGCCTACGCATGATGGGATTATAGATGACTGCTTTTTCCTTATCCTTTTCTGTATTTTCCAAGTTTTTTTAAAGATTTATTTATTCAGGGACATCACGGTGGCTCAGTTAGTTAAGCGTCTGCCTTTGGCTCAGGTGGTGATTCCAGTGTCCTGGGTTTGAGCCCTGCATCTGGCTCCTTGCACAGCAGGGAGCCTGCTTTTCCCTCTGCCTGTCGCTACCCCTGCTTGTGTGCTCTCTTTGACAAATAAATAAATAAAATCTGTTTAAAAAAATTATGTATTCATTTTTTGAGAGGGATGAAGAAGGAGAGGGACAGAGAAAATCCTTAAGCAAACTCCCTGTTGAGTGCGCCGCCCAAGGCAGGGCTCCATCCTAGAATCATGACCTAGGCCGAAAATAAGAGTCACACACTTAACCAACTGAGCCACCCAGGGACCCCTCCAAATTTTTTATAATGACCATATATTATCTTTCTTAAGTTATAATTTAAAAAAAAAACAAAACTCTTTTAGTTGTTTTTAAAAAACAATTTTTTTTTTCTTTAAAGAAAAACCCACCCTCCAAACCTGGGGAGCTGTGTTAAGAAGGTAAGTCTTCAAAAAGGACCAGAAACACACCAGCACCAACCAAGGTACTAAGTAACATGTGGAGAAAATTTCCTCTGCTTTTGATGTAAAACAAGGACTGGGAAGAGGGTGTGGGAATGAGGTATCTGGACACAAAATTTAAGGGAGTGCCAAAAACTCAGTCATCAAAGTAAATAAAATATTAATATATTTTGTAAATGAGCATCAGTGCAAAAATTTCATGAATAAATTTTAATTTTTTTTTTCACATTTCAATTTTTCAACTAAGACAGGATCTGTATTTATTTTCCTTTAGCCTCAGGCTCCAACATGGCTGGGCACAACACTCTTACTGATCCTGTCTTTATTTAAAAGTCTGATATCTTGTTTGCCATAGATACTTTGCATTAATTTGTTTCTATACTTGTGGAGACTGGGTGGCTTGTTTAGTTGAGCATTCAACACTTCATTTAGACTCAGGTCATGAGTTCAAGCTCCCTGCTCAGTAAGGAGTCTGCTTGAGAGTCCCTCTCCCTCGCACTGTGCCCTTCCCCCAACTCAAATAAATAAAACCTTTTTTTTTAAGATTTTTTTTTTTTTAATTTGTCAGAGAGAGACACAGTGAGAGAGAGAACACAAGCAGGGGGAGTGGGAGAGGGAGAAGAAGGCTCCCCATGGAGTAGGGAGCCCAATGCAGGGCTCGATTCCAGGACCCTGGGATCATAACCTGAGCTGAAGGCAGAGGCTTAACAACTGAGTCACCCAGGGGCCCCAAATAAAACCTTTCAAAAAAAGTTGGTAATGCTTATGCTTACCATAATCCTGACTGGCTAATTTCCTGGAAAATGTCTGAGCCCCTCCACGGTGGTCAGGGCAGTGAGGGGACCAGTGCTTGCCTGGTCTGATGGCAGTACTAAGCACGAATGAAAGATCGGAGACGGCCTTGAGAGAACCCCATGCACTCTCCCAGGCTCCCCTAACCCAGCTCTAAGCCCAGACTTTCTATCCAGCGATTTTCTGGGATCAAAACAGAAAACTCCTTTCTATTCAGAAATACACAATACATTATGATTGACACCCTGGTCAACCATAAAAGAAGCATCAGTCCTTAACAGAATCCCACTTTAAAAATGTGCATGTTAACAACTACGCTTGAGTTTAATGGCAGCAAGGACACATGATACACACATAAACATCCAGGAAGCAAGGGAGTAACAGCTCAATTAACCATGCTTATGAGAAGTTTATAAAGGCCTGGGTCCTCATGGTGACAAGAAGAGGCACATATATCTAGATAAAAATGGCCTCTCTAGAGCTCAAGAGCTCAAGAGATCAAGTCAATGATCACAGAAGCACCATTGATCAGGACTGCAGTCTGAATCACTCCTCTAGAAAGAACACAAATACAATGTGAATATAAGGGAAAGAAAGAGACACACAATGTAATGCTACGGGGCCTATTCTCCATCAAACTTTCACATCTCCCAGCCACTTGACAGCACATCTGTTTCGGACACATCCAAAAATAGCACTACTGAGATTCAGCTCTGTGCCAAGCACTTGCACATGCTAACATCCAATTGCATCCTCATGACAATCCTGCGAGGCAAGTATTATTATACCCATTCATCCAATGGGGAGCCACAGATTCACTCTGCAAGCAGCAGATCTCCCAATAACCCACGCACATGCCCAATGCCCTGAACCTGTGCCTTGCACACTCATTTCCTAAAGTCCACCTACCAGGCTTCCAAAGGCTCCCCCAGCTTATTCTACTGTGATTTTCTCATTGTCCATTCAGAAACTCAAGTCTCATTTCACCGATAAAGAAAAGCAGGACACAGCAAAGCATTCACTAAACTTTCCATTATCAGACCTCTGGTACTATGTACTTAAGAGTGGGCCACTGTGGGACGCCTGGATGGCTCAGTCATTGGGAGTCTGCCTCTGGCTCAGGTCATGATCCCAGGGTCCTGGGATGGAGCCCTGCGTCATGCTCCCTGTTCATCAGGGAGTCCACTTCTCCCTCTCCTACTCCTCCTGCTTATGTTCCCTCTCTCGCTCTCTCTGTCAAATAAATAAAAAATCTCAAAGAAAAAAAGGGGGGGGGGCGCCTGGGTGGCTCAGTTGGTTAGGCATCTGCCTTTGGCTCGGGCCGTGATCCCAGGGTCCTGGGATCAAGCCCTGCATTGGGCTCCCTGCTCAGCTGAAAGCCTGCTTCTCCCTCTCCCTCTGCCTGCTGCTCTGCCTACTTGTGCTCTCTATCTCTCTGACAATAAATAAAATTTTTTTTTAAAAAGGGGGGGAGCATAGTGCCGTCCTGAGGACCCAGGCTCCTCTGTGGAATTTACTCCCCAACTGGGAGAAACAGTGCCCTAACACTCCAATGGGGCTCCATTCTAGGTAAATCTGCCCCCGCCCCATCACAAGGAGAGCTGAGTGACAACAGGGAAGAGTGCCAAGTGGCAACTGTGCGCCAGCTTTCAGCAAATCATCCCCTACCTTCCAGTGCGATGGAGAGATCACTTCCCCGGGCTGCCGCAGAAGCAGACTGTGGGAGGGATTTCAGCTGCAAAGCTTCAGTCACATTCCTTCCTTCTTGGCCCTAACCCCTCTTCTCTTGCCTTCTGTATTCATTCTAACAGGGGGAGGCCCTACAATCTACCAAAGAAGGCCAGGTACTGGCAAGAGACCCCTCCTTATCCCTACTGCATTGGTTCCCACAGGAGGCATAAGAGACCCAGATGGAGCAGCCATTAGCACATTTGCTTGGGGACTACATTTTAGGTCAGGGAGGGAATGCGGATGGTGAAGATACTCATCTTATTCTTAAATTCTACTTCTGCTCACTAGCCTTGAGTATCTTTTTCTACATTTTAGGTCAGGGAGGGAATGCGGATGGTGAAGATACTCATCTTATTCTTAAATTCTACTTCTGCTCACTAGCCTTGAGTATCTTTTTCACCTTCCGTCCTCACTAAGGCACCCTGGGGAATTCAGGCTCCCTGGGCATTGCGGTCTCAGCTGGAGGGGAAGGCCTGTGTTGGGAGAGGAACTCCTTGCACTTCTTCCCTCCCCCCGCCCAGGGCCCTAGAGGGGAACACAGTGCCTTACTTCTCAGCTTTCAAGCAATAACTAACTACGGCAAAGTCAAGGGTTTGGGGTTTGGGATGAAGTAAAAAGCAGTTAGCATTAGACAGAATCAGACCACATGCACATCCCAACAGGGCTATGTTAGTAAGGGTATGTGGGGTTGTGGGAACGATTTTCAGTGAAATTCTGAACAGAAAGATGCCTCTAGACTTATCTCTGAATGCTGAATATTAAGAGACGCTGACTGCTCTGAGCCTTCTTCATTGCAATTAGTGATTCAATCCTAAGGAAACCAGAGACTCCAATGTTGAGCACGTCTACTACCTGGATCAGATGAACTCAAGTGCAAGGAGATCCTATTCTCAGGTGAACCACCTTCTCCCCAACTCCCACTGATCTATGCAGCACAGACACCCACTTTCATTTCTAAAATTATTGGCAGGGTCTGGGATACCTGGATGACTCAGTTGGTTAAGTGTCTGCCTTCAGCTCAGGTCATGATCCCAGGGGTCCTGGGATCCAGTCCTGCATCGGGCTCCCTGTTCAGTAGGGAGCCTGCTTCTCCCACTTTCTCTGCCTGCTTGTGCTGTCAAATAAATAAATAAAATCTTAAAAAAAAAAAAAAAAATTATTCACAGGGTCAAAAGCATCATTTAAAAAAATCTCAACACTGAAAGGGGCCTCAACTCCTCCCTTTTCACCTCCCCAAACTACTAGGAGTTCTAGAGTCCCAGAAAGTCCTGAACCCAGCTAGTGTCCTTGACTTTCACACCCCTCCCTCTTCCAAGTTCCCTCCATCAGCCAGCCTGCCTCTATTCATCTTCCTGTCTCTGAAGCCCATCGCTCCCTTTTTAAGGACTTCACTCCAGAAACTGTGACTCCTCTCCTGTATTTCCAATGGCTCCTCCCTACTGTCTCTTTCCCATGAGTATTTAAACATGCTCTAGGTCTCTCTGATCTTAAAAAGAAAAAAGGAGAAGCAATCTCTTCACCCTTTTCTTGATCCACCTAGCTACCATCCCTTTCCTCTCTTTTCCAACCAGACCATTTTAATGGCCTAATACTCCTCTCTCTCTGCACATTCTATCTCCCGTTCATTCAAAAGCCTCCTGTAATCTGGTCTCTGCCCTATGCACGGCCCTCTCCGGGGCTTAGTCCAGTACGTTGCTTTTCAGGTGCTGTGTCACATGTCAGCCACGTGGCACTTTTCACTGGTGACACTCCTGAATCAGGTACTCTTTCCACTGGGCTCCCAAAGGAAAGGCCATTACCTGCTCAGTCTTCCTCCTACATCTACAATCTACATCTACATCTACATCTCTGTCCACTTCTTAATTTCCTTTAGAATCCCTCATCTTCGTCCTGCTTCTTAGCTGCTAGTGTTTCTTCAGGGTTCAGTCCTGAGTCATCTCTATTTGCTCTATAAATGCTCCCTGGGCAAGCTCACCCATTAAGCATCCTTTAATTACATTCATAATATTGACAACCCTCCCCAGAGGTCCAGACCCAGACATTTTTGACCTATTCAATTAACCTGGCAGACATTTCCACCTGTAATTTTCACAGGCACTCCCAAGTCAACATATTTAAAACTGAAATCAAGCCCCATCTGCCCCCCCTTCATACCTCCCAAGCCTCCTCTCCTGTGTTCCCCGTTACTGTGAATGTGACCACCCCTACTCAATTTTCTGTCTTCAACAACTCCCATTCCCCAATATCCAACAGATTACCAGAGCTTACTGATTTTTCTCCATCTCTCTCAAATCTGCTTATTTCTTCCCATACTCACTGCCATTACCTTATTTCAGACCATCCTCATTTTCCCCTAGAGTGCTAGAATTTATGACTATACTGTCAGAAAAGCTGTGTGGTATCTGCCCAACTCAGTGATTCGCCTTCTTCTGGATATTCCCTCTCGTGCAGTCATGTCTAAATAATACCTTCCCCTCCACCTTCTCAGAGCTCGTGGAACCAGCGGAACCAAGCTTGGATCAGCCAGATTCTTCCTCCCACGGAAGTGGAATTTGGTGTAAGCCTGGGCAGGCAACTTAAACTATAAATAAAAGTGGGAGGTATATAGTAACCATACAGAGCCACACAAATGAACAGGTTAGGTCCACATGTAAGAAAGAAAAGACCAACACAGAAGCAGAAAAAAGCAGAGATACAAGAGAGACAGAGAGAGAGAAACTTCAGAAGGCCTTCTTGTTCCTGATCTCAGCCCCTTCCTGAGGGTCAGCAGCACTTCCTCTCCCAGGTTCCATGACAGACTCCGTCCTGTCTTATCATTTTCCTTTTATATGCAGCTGGTTTGAGTAGGTAACTGTTACGTGCCTAGGGAAAGTCTTGATTAATACTTTTGGATTAACTCACTCTTACCCATTGGGTCTCAGCTTCCCCATTCGCAAAAGTAGAAGATAGAATTAGATAAACTCTGTGAGGGCAGTAAACATTAACATGCTACAATTTTCAAGTAGAATATGCATTATTTCTATATTCAGTCTATGTGTAAAATCACAGTCAAATGAATATTTTAAGATTGCGCTGTTTAATAATCAAGTTTTTAAAAGATGTGAAGTTGTTGTTGTTGTTGTTGTTTTAAGATTTATTTATTTATTTAAGGAGGGTGGGGCAGAGGGAGGAGAGAATCCTGAAGCAGACTCCTCTCTGAGCACTGAGCCTGACCCAGGGCTCCATCCCAGGACCCTGATATCATGACCTGAGCAGAAATCAAGAGCCAGACACTTAACTGACTGAGCCACCCAGATGTCCCTAAAAGATGTGGAGTTTAAAAACAAAGAGACTGCCTATTTTAATGCAAAGAAAGTGTTTGATTCATGTCAATTTTCAATCTATTTATCATAAGTATACATTTTAAAATTGTTTCCTTTTTTAAAGCCCTAAATTAAAACATTTCTCTGACCTTCAGTAGAGCTCATCTGACACTCTGCAGTGCATTTTCAAATGGCCCAATTCAGAACATATTTAGAGAATGCTTTCACTATTCATGCTTATATCATTGCTGAAAAAAAATAGATTCACCTTACAATGCCACACTGAACATAGTGCACTAAGTGTTCTAAAAACACCTGAAAGCTTTCATCCTTCCAAGAGGCTCTAGATAAATTCTTAAGCCACTTATTAAGTATCCAATATACAAAGTACATGTTATATCACTGATAAAGTAGTTGGTATGCTGACAAAGAGTCTGATCCCGTAGGCCTGGGTAGGGCCTTGAGATCTTTTTTTCTTTCTTTTTTTTTAAAGCCTCCCAGGTAATATGGATCATGTGCCATTTTGGGGAGCCACTGTCCCAGAATCAGAGGCATTTCAGATCTTTTTGAAATAAAAAGTGAAAACTGCAGCATACTAGGAACACTTAGAATATAACCAGAGTATCTCTCTATGTTAATAATGTGTGTGTGTGTGTGTGTGAGAGAGAGAGAGAGAGAGAGAGACTAACTTAAATGAAGCCTACTGGTAGTTTTAAGGGTAAGAGAAATGGTAAGGAAGTCTGACCAGGTTAGCTGTCTTTGTTAAGGAAAGGAAGCTCATGACTGCAAATTCCTATTCTGAAAAGATATGCCACTGGCAAAAACAAAATGTACCATAATCCACATTTTAAATAGCTATTCAAGATCCTACAGAGAAACTTCTTTGCCAGATGTCTGCTCTAGTTCAAGTTTGAATGCTAGGAAAGTCAAACAAAAAAAAAAAGGCTATCCCAAAGCTGTTTCAGAAACAGGGTTCAGGGACACCTGGGTGGCTCAGCTGGTTAAGCGTCTGCCTTCAGCTCAGCTCATAGTCCCAGGTTCCTGGGATCCAGTCCCACATGGGGCTCCTTGCTCAGTAGGGAGCCTGCATCTCCCTCTGTTTGCCACTCCCCCTGTTTGTGCTCTCTGACAAATAAATAAAATCTTTGAAAAAAAAAAAAAGGAAAGAAAGAAAGAAACAAGGTTCAACAAGAAGTGGTGGTCAAAGGGAAGATAAGAGGCAGGCTTAGGTGTAGAAATAAAGCTTTCTGCTCCGGAGTTTTGGCAAACTCCTGGAAAAAGAATGCTGACGTCTAGCACCTTCAAAGTCTTCCCCGCTGCTCTGATGGCTTTGCCGCAGCTGACACCAGTGAGAGAGCCCACATCATGTCCAAAGGGTTCTGTTCATAGACTGCTTGAATACATGCCCACTGCAGTCATGTGTGACTGCCACTGCCACACAACTCCTGGCCACATTTCAAATAAATTCCCACGTGAGAGATACCAAGGAGCAACAGAAAGAACAGGCTAGGAGTCAGGAGACCTAGCTCTGGTCCAAGTTCCACAAATGACAAGCTATGACCTTGAGTAAATCACCACACTTTTCTGGGAGTCCATTTCCTATATGTAAAATAAAACTGTGGCACTGGATTAAAAGGACAGAAAAACGTCTGACATTTGGGGCAAGGTAAATGCCATATTTTGTTGATTCTTTACGGATATGAATCACATCAAATAACCTCCTAAATTCGACGCAGGACCTTGAATTATTATTCTTGAAAAGACAATATTGCTTTCATACTGGAAGGTATCAGTTGGGCAGTAGAAGAACATAAATTTTAAAGAGCTCTCTGACAGGTGGGAGTAGGGGTAGGAATTGGCAAAACATTGCTCCCTTTGGGATGCTCACTGCAATCACTTGCTGATTATCCTGATTATAGGCACATTTTTAAAACCTGAAGGCAAAGAGATTTTCTGTTAAGAATTCTCCTAAAGGGACAGTTGGGTGGCTCAGTCGGTTAAGTGTTTGCCTTTGGCTCGGGTCAGGATCCCAGGGTCTTGGCATCTAGTCCTGCATCAGGCTCCTTGCTCAGGGGTGAGCCTGCTTCTCCCTCTGACTGCCGCTCCCCAAGCCTGTGCTGTCATGACCTGGCGGGGGGGCACCCAGGTCATGATCCCGGGGTCCTGGGATAGAGCCCCATATCGGGCTCTCTGCTCAGCAGGGAGCCTGCTTCCCCCCTTCTCTCTGCCTGCCTCTCTGCCTACTTGTGATCTCTGTCAAATAAATAAATAGAATCTTAAAAAAAAAAAATTCTCCTAAAGAATGTTTAGAAACATTTTCAAAACAAAACAAAAAAGTTTGATATTTTCCATGAAAGTCACTCCCTATATGTCTAGAGTACAAGCAGTGTGTCACTATCCTGGGTCTCAGCCTCATGGCGTACAGTTCCCAGCCTCCTTTCCAGCTAAGCACAATACCCACTGCAAGTCCAAAGACACACTCCCTTCACCTGCCACCTTCCTGCTACCTGTATTTCTTCACTGATTCTTGGACCCGCGTCCCTTCAGAGGCACTAACTCCTCAGGTGCCCTAATACAGTGGTTTGCATTTCAGTTCTAAATCGACTCATCCTATTTTTCCAGGATCCCGAGTTTAATGTTTTCATCTCCAGTACAAACCACCCACTGAAAAAACAAAGTGGATATTTCATGCTTTCTCCTAAACGGAGAAAAATGTCTCAGTTGGTTCTCCAGGTAGATGTGAGATCTCTGGCCACATCCTGACAGTCACCTTTGCCTGACTGCCCCTCCTCCCATACATGGAGTCTCTTCTACAGAATAATCAACCTTCTATCAGTGTTCTTCATGCTAAGCGGTAACATCTGCTTAGGAGCCCTCGGAGGCTGCTTCTACTCCCTCCCCCAACAACCTACCAACCTCCTTCAAGAAAGGCATTAGTATTTCTAGTGTTGTTGACCTACCACACACACACACACACACACACACACACGCACACATGCACGCAGGCACGCACACACAGCTCCCTGAACAATCTAGCATCCTCCTTGAAAAACACAATCACGGAATCCTAATCAGGCAGGCGTGACTCCTAAGCAGATGGCAGGCCTGATAATTAGGTCATTACATAATACCTCTTCTCTCACCAGCTCTCTACTTCACTCAGAGACCCTGGGTTGATGAGCTTTACACTGTGGTTGCTTTAATTATAATTCGCTCTTGAGAACACAGTCATACCACATTTTGATAAAGGAAAAGAAACCAGGTAAGAGAAATGTGGGAGGGTAAGAGTCAAATATTGCTTTTAGCTTCAGCTTTGAGTAGTCCAGACTTGTATGGAGAACTCTTTGTCATGGTACTGGTCTCCCAACCCGTCACATAGACTCACGCCAATCCCCAGATGCACTGGTTCCATCACAAGACTCACATACACACGTTACAGCACATGATTCAACTTCCACAGGCTACTCCATCACATTTAGGTGTCATGTCAGGCTCTCAACAACTCATTGCCAAACTGAAGACTGCACAAGATGGTGTCCAGACACACACGGCAACTACTACTCTCAGTTAAGACCCCAGGTCAGCATCAAATCAGGCTTAGTCTTTGATCTCCCAAGACCTCCAATTCTAGGCACTCAGAGACCTAATTTACACCCCTCTTCATCCCCAAGAAATCGGAAGCCTTCTACCCTACTCGCAATGCAGCTTCCCAGCACTAGTTTAGCTTCTCCTGGAGTTAGCTGCAATCCAGAAATCACTGCTCTCTTCACACAAAATCAAAACTGCTGTTCTTGGGGTGCCTGGGTGGCTCAGTTGGTAAAGCAGCTGCCTTAGGCTCAGTCCATGATGTCAGGGTCCTGGGATGAAGCCCTGCATCAGGCTCCCTGATCAGCAAGGAGCCTGCTTCTCCCTTTCCCTCTGCTCGTGCTTGTGCGCTCTCTCTCTCTCTCTGTGTCTGAAATAAATAAATAAAAATCTTAAAAAAAAAAAAAAAAAAAGAAAGAAACCTGTTGTTCTTCGCAATCTGTTAGTTTAAAGGAAACTGGGGTCTCATACCTGATACTTGTATGGATAGCCTACAGTTTACAACAATCATTCACATATACATTCTCATTTCCTCATTACAATAAGCCTGAATTATCATTTTGGAGACTCGAAAACCTAGAGGCAGAGGCACCTGGGTGGCACAATCAGTTAAGTGTCTGACTCTTGGTTCCAACTCTGGTTATGATCTCCGGGTCATGAGATTGAGCTGAACATGGAATCTGCTGGAGATTCTGTCTCTCCCTCTGCCCCTTTCCACCCTTACTCACTCACTCTCTCTCTCTCTCTCTCTAAAACAGATAAATCTTGGGACGCTTGGGTGGCTCAGTTGTTAAGTGTCTGCTTTCAGCTCAGGTCATGATCCCAGGGTCCTGGGATCGAGCCCCGAATTGGGCTCCCTGTTCAGTGGGAAGCCAGCTTCTCCCTCTCCCACTGTCCCTGCTTGGGTTCCCTCTCTTGCTGTGTCTGTCCCTAGCAAATAAATAAATAAAATCTTTTAATAAATAAATAAGTAATAAGATAAAAATAGATAAATCTTATTTTTTTAAAAAAAGGTATACCCCGATAAGGAATACCAAAAAAGGCAGATACATAAAAATTCAAGCAATACGGGCACTGGGTGGCTCAGTTGGTTAAGCAGCTGCTTTCAGCTCGGGTCATGACCCCAGAGTCCTGGGATCGAGCCCCACGTTGCACTCCCTGCTCAGTAGGGAGCCTGCTTCTCCCCTGCTGTTACCCCTGCTTGTGCTTGCTCTCTGTCTCTCTGTGTGTCAAATAAATAAATAAAATCTTTTAAAAATTTCAAGCTATAATATGAGATTAAAAGAAAAGACTATTCCATTAAAAGGAGAAATAAGTGATCTCCAGTTGGCATAACGTATAATGGGAGATATTTCTGAGATGAAGCCCATCCCCCAGACCACTTCCAGCTTCCCAAGGACCTCAGCTTAGCATTTATGCTTTGGTCACACTGCTAACGGCAAGTTCTGACACTGGCCTAGGAGAGGGGCTTTGTTGCCCCCTGGTTCTGATGGGCTGGCATACGGACTCAGTGCCTTACCTCACTGTAATCCCAGACTCTGATACCTAATGCTACCCTGTCTGGAGTCCTGTCCCAATTACTTGATCCCTCCTGGACTGTTAAATCAAAGCCTTGATTTCTAAAACCTACAGAGGATATCAGAAATCAAATTGAGAGCCACTTATCCAAAAAGTAGGTTTGGACTAGAGCAAAAAGCTTTACATATGATGTGGCATGCGGTCTAAGGAAAAGAGCATGGCCTTTAGGTCGGAAGGTTCTATGGCTGGATTTCTAGCAACAAAACTTACTTGTTTACATAACCCTGACAAAGTTACTTAACTTCTGTAAGGCTTAGTTATCAATCTTATTTTGCAGGTGCAGAAACTTTCTCCCTCAAGGCTACTGAGAAGCATTAAACAAAAAAATGCACAGAAAGGGGACTCACACAGTGCTGGGCACACACTGCTTTCCTCTTTCCCTCTGCAGTGACTGGGAGGAATGGCTCCCTGCCCTTTGCTGTGCTCACTGTCCTGAGAGGTCTGGGAAAAACTGAAAAATACGCAGCCCACAAGAACACTGTAGGATGAGTTGGATGACAGTGAACTAATTAGAAAGCAGAGCAAAGAGATCTCCATGACCACCAAAAGGGCAGGTTTTGTCCAAGCATCACATTCCTAAAATAATCATTGTGTAGCCTTTCAGGTGTCTTCCAGGTGAGACACCTAAAAATGAACCAAGAACAAAACAGTCAATTAAAAAGCTGTGGGCCTGTGAGCCTACGGCAAAACGGGTGGTAAAATATCAGGCTGGTAATGAGGCAGAAAGGCAGGCAGGAGACTTCTAGAACAGGGAGCCATGGGCTTTGGGGGCAACTTACACAGCTTGGAGGGATCTCAAAGAGGACCTGGCAATGACAACTTTCAGAAGGCTTTATAACACCAATGAAGTCAGGAAACCTAGATTCCAATTGTGGCACTGAACTCACAAACTACATGTGGCCTTTTGCTAAAAACTCTTCAAAGGCAGGGAAAGTGTTTTTTTCTTTGCATTTTTTGGAATCATCTAAAATAACAAATAGGCAATGCTGGGTAAGCGCTATCCTGAATGAAGAACTATCTGGCTTCTGCGCTCTCTGGGCCTCAGTTTCCGCTCACAAGAAGGTTGGACACATTATCTCCAGGGCCACTGAAGGACTCACAACCATCTCATCGTTCTCTCTATGTAAACATTTGTCAATCCCAACGGCACATTACAACTGCCTCAGAAGTCCCAGCCTTATATCCAGAACCCACGGAGATTCAGAATCCTCAGGGTGGCGGGTTTGTTTTTGGTTGTTGGTGTTTTGTGTGTGTGTGTGTGTTTCTGAAATCTCCAGCCATGATCCTAAAAGACAAAAGTGATCCGGAATAGCTGGTGTTGGAAACTAATGGACCCTGCTTTCAAATGCGGCCATCTTTACGAAATGAGGGGATGGAGACAGAGTCCTTCCTGTCGCCTTTCTGCCAGAATCAGCAGTTTCCATTTTCGCAAGCAAGCCTGCCTCATTCTAAGGAGCTGTGCTTTGGAGTTAGAGCTGGAGGCAAAGCCCAGTACAAGCACTCCACCGTAATGTCACCTCAGCCTATCTGTAAAATGAGGAACGACCAGCTACTTCGCTGAGGTGTTAATCAAGATTATAGGGGAGACAGCGTCATGAAGCCCCTGGCACATATGTAACCGCAGAAGCAGCCAACAAATGTTCGCTCCCACCTCTCCTCACTCCTTCCTTCCATTAGGTGCGTGTCTGACATGGCCTGCCGCCTTCAGTAAAACTCTGGTTACAGGAGCTCTGCTGATACAGACTTTGCTCCAATTTCAATATTGTCGTGAGCATCAGCTTCTCTATCCCTTACATTAAGAGGGAACAGTAAACCCATCTTCTTCTTAACTAATGACTCTCGATACATTATAATGGTTTATTGTCAGTAAGAGATGGCTTCAGATGATTTAAGTATCCAGAAATCCTATTGCCTGAATGGTCCAAATGAGGCCTAGTCTTGGATGGCTGTGACATCCGAGCGTCTGTGAAACCCTTCCTTGGTGCTGAGCTGTGTAATTTTATGACTCCTCAGTTCTGATACTTGTTTTATGCTTGCTACCACAGCTGTAGGCTTTTTTTTTTTCCCACACAAGCTTTTATGATGCTTCCATTAAACAGGCTAGTTTTATTGAGTTCTTCCACATTATTTATTTTTATCAAATGGCACACCCGATCTGTAGATCAAGGTTTACTGTTGTTAGTGCTATACCAGTCCATTATGTAGAAGAATATTTTATAAAGAGCTCAATCCGGATCTCCAACAGAATAAATGAAAGAACAGATACCCAAAAAGGCAGCTTCTGGTTTTCCATTGCTTTTTAGAAGTCTTTTAGAAAAGGTGGACTCAGTTTTGAGAGAATATATGAACCAATACATTCATATGCGATGCATGGGGGGGGGGGGTTAGTCTCATAACCTAATCACAAAGCCACCACTAGTGTCATCTGGAGCTAAGGGTCAGAACAGATGAGAAACCAGGGTTTTCACTGAATGCCTTGGTCAAGGTCAGGGGCACAGATGTATCAGGATGGACAGGAGTTAAATAGTTCTTAGACTAGTTAACACTAAGTGGAGACCTGTCAAAGTGAGGAGTAAATCAAAGAGAGCCCAGACAATTCGCTGACTGTACACCGGACACAGCAGATGATACAATTGTTGGACTCTGAACCTGCCTAATGGTCAAGCACTGAGGTGCAGAAACGAGACCTAGAAAGAAAATCAGCAGGAAAAGGAAACCTACGGGATGTGAAGAGAAGAGATATACAGTATTCCAAATCAAAGAAGGTAAAGGAGTGTTGGGTCTGAGAAGCTAAGTGTCCTTGAAAGAAGCACTGTCTAGGCATGACCTGCCTCAGGCATTCAAGCACAGATGAGGGAGCCCTGGACTGGGTCGTTCAGGCACAAGAAGCTAGCAGCTCTGGGCTGGTTTCACCGTAGCTTCCATTTGATCTCACAGAAGAAAGACAAGCAATGGGATTAATGTTTAAAAAAAAAAAACCCAAATGGTCCAACTGGTTCTGATAAAATAACCTATAGAAACTAGCCCTGCCAGGCCAGTCAAAAATCTCTGTATGGCTTCTCAGTGCATGGGACAATCAACAACGGAGTTCAGACATGGAGACAAGCTGGGAACCTCATTCTCCGTTCTGTGAGCTCCATCCTCATACACCAGCAGACCCATACTCTGTGGTTTCCATGCTGGTTGAGGCATACTAACTTCCTGGTCACTTCAGGGCATACTGGAGCCTGTCCCTGAAACACTCGGTTTTAGCTGGCATTATCACAAAGCTCTATCAGTAGCAGCAGAAACGCTAAGGATTAAAGCAGAGGACGTTAGGGACTTTGGTCAGCAAATGTGTCTGAGAACAGCAAAGAGCACACCTTCCAAGAAGGCTTTATGGAGAAACTGTTGTGTGATCACAGTCTGTATACCCACCCCCGGACTGCTATTCCGCAGTGCCTGTCCTTCCTGGAGGACAGAGCTAGGGCAGGAGTGATTCAGCATAAGCCATCCAAACTAACCGTGTACACAGCCTACTTAATATAGCAGGCTTAGATGGCTCAATACTTTAACTGGCAACACTAAGATTCTGCCCCTTGCAAACATAATGGCAAATCAAATCCAGTTTTTAGGTTTAAACAGTTTCTCTAGTTAGGAATCCGAGTATCTAAGGGGTACTCTCCTGGGCTTAACCAGCTATTAGCTGGATAACCCTGGGTAAGTCTCAACTTCTCTCAATCTCCATTTTCACTGTTGTAAATGGGAGTAATTCTATCTATTCCAACACTCTTTCTAACAATCGTAAAGTTAGTAGGAAGATCAAATGAGATAAAGCATAAAGGGGATTTAATATTGCATAAAAATGTGATGTCCCTTCCAATCCCCACTCTTACCTTCCTGAAAAAAAATTCACAGTTTTGTTGGAGAGATAAAACATGAAACAATGAGCAAAAAAATGTAAGCCTATGGAAAGACACATGTTAGCTGGAACTGGTAGGAAAAGTTTTTTGAGACAAATGAAACTTAGGATGGATTCTGAAGGGCTGGTAAAGATTGGGAAAGACAATCCATTTTGTATGCCCAGATTTTATAGAGCATTTACTTAAACTGTAGTTCAAATATTTATACGTAAGAGGTTATCATTATAAATATCACTGCAATTTTATTACTCTCAATGACTTTGAGAAATAGGTAGATTTAAGACATAAGGTAGATAAAGAACTCAATTCAGAAGGTCACAGCAGCGAAGCAAAAAATGAAGTCCAATTCAGCAACTTATGTTACCTGGCTCAATTAGAGCATGAAAATAATTGGAAATCAATCAAAACTAGTAAGGTCTACTGATTGCCCACAACGCCACTCTGATCCCACATGAGAGATCCTGCTGTGTGCCACCAGAGTACAGAAGTATCATTCCTACAAGCTCACAGTGAACCAGGACAGGAGAAATAAGACCACGTTTGAGGAAGAAGTCTGTGTAAATGACTTATAAATCATTTTATTCTGGACCAAGAGGGTTAGAATTGGTTCTATATTTCAAACCACAATGACCACAGACAGTCTAATGGGGGCTTAAATAGGAAAGTTGGGGCAAGATGTCGTCAAGGGATCTGCTGATAACTTTCCTAACATTTTATTAATAGCTCCCAGTTACACTCTCCTGGTTCTGCTATCCCACACCAGGGTCAGTAAGAGAAGATGGGGAAGTGAGGCAGAAGAACCGAGTGATTTGTGGAATCCACAAACTGGGACAAAAGGAAGCCTATTTATTCTTCCAAATTTCCTGTTTCTCTGACCTCTGGACTAGAATACAATTCTCAAGAAATGGTCCATAATCTCGTGTCCTGCAGTGTTTCTTGTTAGATAGTGCCTAAACCCACTGCAAGGTCTGTCACACCAAGGCCTGTTTCTCAAGAGAGGGCCATTTTGCTCCCCAGAGGAGACACCTGGTAATGTCTGGAGACATTTTTGGTTTGGGGGGGCTGTGGGAAGGGGGTGGGGCGTGTGGCAGGACCTACTGGCATCAAGTGGGTAGAGACCAGGAACGCTGCTAACATCCTACAATGCACAGGACAGGACCCCACAACAAAAAAACTATGCAGCCCTAAATGTCAATAGTGTCAAGATTGTAAAATCCTGCTCTAGGCAATGACCTATCACATATATATCCTAGAATCACAAAGCCATACCATGTTAACGTGTAAATGTTGACAATGTGCCAAGCAGGTGGTGACTACAAGAACTAAATATAATACCTTTAAAAAAATTCGTCATAGAATTTCTACAATGTGTAACATAAACAGGTGCACTGAAATGCTTTTAAAGGGTTTTATAAACTTCTGAAACTGTCATGGGGACAAACTTAGAGAATTTGTTTAAACTTCAAAAGTTTGTATTTAATTGATAATGAGCCTACAGATATCTAACTAACAACTCAGAAACACTCGATAGGTTTATTAAACCTATTTTGGAAGTTTAAGTCAATGAAATTCAGCCAGAAGAAAAACTAAAGAGAGAAATACTGAAAATGTTCAGATCAAACTTCCATTACTTACAGATGATATAACTGTCTCCTCAGAAAACTCAATTACATAAAAAATAACTAAAAAAGTTAAGTAAGAAAACAAATTATAAAACCAACATACAAGAAAAACCTATTGCTTTCCAAAATTAAGAAACTGACAATCCAAGAACAGAAACTTTCATACATTGCTAGCAATAATGTAAAACTATACAACTTTATAAAAGACTATTTTTCCAAAGATAAATGTACACATACCCTACGGGCCAGCAATCCTGCTCCTAGAAAAATGAAACAAACATCCACATGTAGACTTGCATGAAAATATTAACAACCAAAATTGAAAAAATTCAACTGTCTTTCAAAAGCCAAATGGAGGGGCGCCTGGTGGCTCAGTGGGTTGGGCTGCTGCCTTCGGCTCAGGTCATGATCTCAGAGTCCTGGGATCGAGCCCCACATCGGGCTCTCTGCTCTCTAGGGGAGCCTGCTTCCTCCTCTCTCTCTGCCTGCCTCTCTGCCTGCTTGTGATCTCTCTGTCAAATAAATAAATAAAATCTTAAAAAAAAAAAAAAGCCAAATGGAGGGACACGTGGGTGACTCAGCTGGTTAAGTGTCTGCCCTTGTCTCAGGTCATGATCCCAGGGTCCTAGGATTGAGTCCCATATCCCACACCTTGCTCAGCCAGGAGCCTGCTTCTCCCTCTGCCTGCTGCTCCCTGCTTATTCCCTCTCTCTCTCTTTCTGACAAATAAATAAAAATAAAATAAAAAATTTTAAAGGCAAATGGATAGGAGTGCCTGGGTGGTACAGTTGGTTAAGCCCTCAATTTTTGGTCTCAGCTCAGGTTGTGATCTCGGGGTCCTGAGATCAAGTCCTGCGTCGGGTTCCGCACTTAGCATGGAGTCTGCTTGAGATTCTCTCTCCCTCTCCCTCAGCTCTTCCTCCCTCTCCCTCTCCGTGTCAAATTCTCAAATAAAAAAATAAATCTTAAAAAAAAAGGTGAAAGGATAAATAAACTGTGGAGTGTCTATATAATGAAATACTACACAGAAATAAGAAGGTATGAACTACATTTATACAGATACTAAGTTCATGGATGAACCTCAAAACAAAATGTATAAAAGTAACCAGAGAGGGAAAAAATATATATATGAGTACATGCTAAACACCTCAACTAAAATGTAGAAATTGTCAGACTGGATAAAAAATAAAGATCCAACTATATGCTGCCTATAAGAAACCTACTTTAAATATAAAGATACAGGTAAGTTAAAGGATGGGGAAAAAATGATATGCTAACACTAATCAAAAGAAATTTGGAGAGACTATATTAATATCAGACAAAGTAGATTTCAGAGAAAAGCATATTACAGGGTCATTTCATAATCATAAAGAAGTCATCAACAGAACATACTCTTAAATGTCTACCTAATAACAGAACTTCAAAATACATGAAGCAAAAATTAACAGAACTGCAAGGAGAAAGGGACAATCGATAATAACTTCTATAATAATAGTCAAAGATTCTAATGTTCTTCCCTCAATAATTAATAAGCAGAAAATCAATATGATATAAAAGATTTGAACAACACTACCACCCAACTTGACCTAATTGACATTTATAGAACACTCCACTTAACAACAGAATACATTCTTTTCAAGTGCCCACAGAAGACAAAGACATGCCATAATCTACGGCCATAAAACAATTCTCAATAAATTTAAAAGGATTTAAATCAAAGTATGTTCTCTAACATGATCTTAAATGGAACTAAATTAGAAATCAATAACAGAAAGATCTATGGGGAAAGTCACACATATTTGTAAACTAAATAAAACAGTTCTAAATAACCTATGGTCAAACACAAAATCAAAAAAGAAAATAGAAAGTATTTTGAACTGAATAAAAATTAAAACTAAAATTTCTATAGGTTAATTTTGTTTGGAGCTAAATTATTCTAAAATTCATCTAGGAAAAAAAGATACACTAGAATACTGAAATTATCAAATGGCGGGTGGGGATAGAGGGAAGCTGGTCCTACCAGGCATTAAAAACTTTAAAACATATAATTTAGATATGAAATTATAAAATGTGATTGTTTTAACAACTAACAGAAAAATGCAAAGACTTCAAGAACATGTTAGAATTTAATATATATGGTAATTATCCAATAAAAACTGTTGGTACTAGTCACTGGGGTTGGGGGGTGGGGAGGAAGAAGCAGGGAGAATTCAAGTCAATTCCTCCTAACACTCAAATACCAAAATAAACTCTGGATTGACTAATTAGGGGTCACAAATTCAAATGTCCTTAAGGATCATATAGGTAAAACAAAATGTTCAAATCTAAATACGTAAGGTATAAGACAACTGGGAGTTGTGAGGACTGGGGCAAATCAGAAGATAATTGCAACTTTTAAAAACACTATACTTGGGTGGGGGGGGAGGTCAACAAAAAATCCCCACCCTCTTCTAGAGGTAAAATTCAGGCTATTAAACAAAAATGTTTTCAATTTATTTTTTTGTTTTAAGATTTTATTTATTTATTTGACAGAGAGCGATCATAAGTAGGCAGAGAGGCAGACAGAGAGAGAGGGGGAAGCCGGCTCCCTGCTGAGCAGAGAGCCTGATTCGGGGCTCGATCCCAGGACCCTGAGATCATGACCTGAGCCGAAGACAGAGGCTTAACCCACTGAGCCACCCAAGTGCCCCATCAATTTCCAATTTAAATGTAAAAACTGAAACTACAACAGTACTAAAAGAAAGTTAAAGTGGTACTATAACCTTGAAGTAGAGAAAGCTTTCTACAAACATAGTATGAAAGGAGCAGCCAAAATTTTATGGATTTTTCCCTCATTAAAATTTGGAACTTACAGGGTGCCTGGGTGGCTGAGTGGGTGAAGCACCTGCTTACGGTTCAGATCCTGTCTCAGGGTCCTGGGATGGAGCCCCACTTGGGGCTCCCCGCTGAGCGAGGAGTCTGCTTCTCCCCTGCCCCTCCCACTGCTCCTGCTTTCTCTCTCTCAAATAAATAAATAAATAAATATCTTTTTAAAACAAAATTTGAAATTTACATGTGGCAAACAAAACACATCAAAAAAGTTAAAGACGACTGAAAAATTTTTTACCAGAAAAAAGTTACACAAAAACCAATACATCCAAACCTGAGATCCACCAATTTGGATTATGAGAATCAGACTCACTTAACACTTCTTCAAACTATGAGACTTTTCTTCTCCTTCATGAGGACTGATTCAGATCTTGTATACTCCCTGAGCAGGTGTCTTAGAACCAAAGTTCCCATGCTTGTGCACTGAATATGTTAAGTTCTTCTTGTAAAGAACCAACAATTTGTTAGTTTATAAACCATAATCATCTCATGCATCACACTCCCTAAAATGCATTTTTTCTAATTGACTACTTTAGCTTTTACTGCCTTGTTAGCATTTTTTTTTGCATTAAAGATAGAATTACATAAACATTGATTTAGAAGAATTATAACATCAAATATTGGCGGGAATATAATGAAAGGGCACTTAAATACAGTGACAGAAATGCACTTTGACAATATACACTGGAAGCCTTTAGAAAATACACATCCATTAATCCAACAATTCTCCTGGAACTTTATCCTGATGAAATGTGGAGTTACTACATGTTACTAAAAAAGAAAAAAGAAGAAATGTGGAGTTATGTATATTTAAAGGTGCTTTATGCAGTGTTAATAACCAAAATTGGAAATAACCAAAAATGTCAAATACTTGACAATGAGAAATTAACTAGATTATGGCGTATCCACACCTCTTCAAAAATGAACATCTATATTCAGATATGGGAAAATGTTCACACAAATTGTTGAGCAAAGAAAAGCAGGCTTCACAATGTTAATACAGTTAATATTACTGAACTGTAACACTTAGAAACAGTTAAGAGGGTAAATTTTACATTATGTGTTTTTTACCACAATTTTTAAAAGAAAAAAGAGAACAAAAGCAGGCCTCAAGTTGTCGCACACAAATGTGGCATACATACCTATCATATAATATATACATATACTTCCTATATAATACAGAAATATATGTTATTATAGGTATTTCTATTTATACACAGAAAAAGGCTAAAGAGCTATACTAATATGCTGAGTAGTTAAATCTATGGATCATAAGATGTGGTCTGTTTCTAATATTTTTTCTTTTATGTGTCTGAATATTTACAATCAATATGAATTAGTTATGGAAAAAGTTTTCCAGATATTGGGGCACCTGGGTGGCTCAGTGGGTTAAAGCCTCTGCCTTCGGCTCAGGTCATGATCCCAGGGTCCTGGGATCGAGCCCCACATCGGGCTCTCTGCTCAGCAGGGAGCCTGCTTTCCCCGCTCTCTCTGCCTGCCTCTCTGCCTACTTGTGATCTCTGTCAAATAAATAAATAAAATCTTGAAAAAAAAAAAAAAAGTTTTCCAGATATGCTATTATTCACATCGAGATGTTTCCAAATTGTACACTGGATACAATTCTACCTTTTATCGTTAACTGGTGAAATCACTACAAATATTAATTTCCTGTTCTATACTCAACACTGGACTGCCCGCAGAAGCTACTGGAATGTGTAATACTACTTCTCTCACTCATTAAGTAGCCCAGACTGTAATGCTTTTAACTCTTCTGTCAGCTTTTATGCTTTTGTCTCTTACTCAGGGGCTCCTGTCATTTCTCATTCCTGCCAAGATGCTTTCTCTATTTTAATTTACTGCTTTTAATTTAGTAGTAAACCTAAAGTTTAAGAGCTCATTAATAAAAAAAGAGAAAGAATAAAAAGACCAAGGGAGGGCACAGAGTCTCTCCTAAGGTACAAATTAAAGGAGGCTTTTGTGAGAGATTTCTGACACCCAAAATATTTTCTTTGGGAAAGGGAGGAAGGCAGTGGTATATTTCTTTCCTTTTTTTTTTTTTTTAAGATTTATTTATTTATTTATTTATTTGACAAACAGAGATCACAAGTAGGCAGAGAGGCAGGCAGAGAGAGAGGAGGAAGCAGGCTCCCTGCTGAACAGAAAGCCCGATGAGGGGTTCGATTCCAGGACCCTGAGATCACGACCTGAGCCCAAGGCAGAGGCTTTAACCCACTGAGCCACCCAGGCGCCCCAGCAGTAGTATATTTCTAAAGTTGAATCTGTTTTAGCCCAGCCACTCAACTGTCCTCTACCATGGCATGCATGCCCAGTGACATTCACAAATAAGACATACACTCCTGAACATCTAGGAGGCTCATGTAAGGGCTAGTTCAAGTCTGAACATCCTGCGGGCTATGTGTAAAAGGGTAAAAGCTGTACCTCCACACCACCCTTTGGCACTCAAGAAAAGTCAAACCTTGAGGGGGAGTCAGGTTATTGAGGGGATAACCTTGAATTTATTCAGATGCCTATATATGAGTGTGTTTCAAAATAAATTATTTAAAATACAGTGTTTTATATTTAACAACATGACAGAGGTTGAGTGGTGACACCATGGCAGAGAGCTGTGTTTTCAAGGTCATGGCTATCAGGAATGTGAATGCTGAATACCATGTCCAATTAATCATATCTTACCTCGCTGATGTCTCATGAACAGAAGTCACCAGCTTTACCCAAAAGGACCCTGGTGAGGTCAGAAACCTACAAATACTAAGACACTGTGCTCTAAAAAAGGGCGAGGTAAACTGCTGAGTAAATGTGTATGTTTAAGGAGGGAGGGCAGCTTCCTCGTTACCAATATTGACCTAAAGAAACCAACTTTCTTTGTTTCAACATGCAGTCTAACCTCTAGTTCAACTACAAAGCTGGAAGGTACCATAACTGGAGACCAGAAGTGGAGATGTGGCTATTACAAATGCTATTACGAATGCAAACCAGCACAGAGACAACAAGCATGTGCCTTCCTGAATGTTCCTGGTGCGAGAAATCCACCAAAGGGAAGTCCCACCATCCTACTTCTCAGCTTCTGGTTGAGACATGTACTAGAAAGGATGGATTCCTATCCTTTGGCGGGGAGGCTGCACATTCTTACACAATGTGCCTTTTCTCACAATATCCTTCCCTACCAATTTTATCATTTGGGGCTCATTTTCCCCAAGAAGTCTGCCTGGGTTATTTTTTGCTTCACTCACCTCTTTTAACTTCTACAGCTTCTAACTGTAAGAACTGGTAATTAATTACATAGCACCTGGTATTTTTTAAATATTTTTTAATGATTTTATTTATTTATTTGAGAGAGAGAAAGAGAGCATGAGAGGAGAGAGGTCAGTGGGAGAAGCAGACTCCCCACCAAGCAGGGAGTCCAATGTGGGACTCAATCCCAGGACTCCAGGACCACGACCCGAGCCAAAGGCAGTCGCCCAACCAACTGAGCCACCCAGGCGCCCCAGCACCTGGTATTTTAAAAATTTCTTCCTATTATGCTTCATATCATGTGCTGACTCTAACATACTAAAAACTGGCTCCTATGACTCACACAAGGGCAGCCTTAGCACAGCACAGGATATGTAACTGGGGCTCAGAAGACAGTTATCTGATGAGAAAGGTCCGGTAGTCAGAAACAATGCTCGTTCACAAGTGACTCAACACAGAAGCATCTTACTCTGGCCTCCAACTGACAGCATCTTAATGAGCAGCAAAGATAAGGGGTCAAAAACCGAATACAGCCATAGGCCAAAGACCCAAAGGGCAACTGTGACCAAATAAACTAGTTGGATGGATCTTGGGCCTTAGGTAACCAAATCAGGAGCCTAAAGGTCATAGGTTACAGCCAATCACTATTCTCAAGAGCGTGACTAAAGTTAAATTAACATATACAAAGGCAAAATTCAAAGACCAAAGGCAGTGGTTTAAAAAAAAAAAATGTGGGGACGCCTGGGTGGCTCAGTTGGTTAAGCAGCTGCCTTCGGCTCAGGTCATGATCCCAGCGTCCTGGGATCGAGTCCCACATCGGGCTCCTTGCTCATCAGGGAGCCTGCTTCTCCCTCTGCCTCTGCCTGCCATTCTGTCTGCCTGTGCTTGCTCTCTCTCCCTCTCTCTCTCTCTGACAAATAAATAAATAAAATCTTTAAAAAAAATAAAAAATAAAAAAAAAAATGTGGCTGTTTGCAATGGAGAAACTATGGAAGGAGCCTAGATGTCCATCAACAGATGAATGGATAAAGAAGATCTCTCTCTCTCTCTCTCCCTCTCTCTCTCACACACACACACACACACACACACACACACACACACACACACACAGAATATTATGCAGCCATCAAAAAAAAAAAGCTTGGCATTTGCAACAAGGTGGATGGAACTAGAGGGTGTTATGCTGAGCGAAATAAGTCAATCAGAGAAAGACAATTATCATATGATCTCTCTGATATGAGGAATTTGAGAAACAAGAAAGAGGATCATAGGAGAAGGGAGGGGAAAAATTAAACAAGACGAAACCAGAGAGGGAAACAAACCCTAAGAGACTCTTAATCTCAGGAAACAAACTGAGGGCTGCTGGAGGGGAGGTGGGTGGGAGCGACGGGGTTGCTGGGTGATGGACACTGGGGAGGGTATGTGCTATGGGGAGTGCTGTGAATTGTGTAAGACTGATGATGCACAGACCTGTACCCCTGAAACCAATAATACATTATATGTTAATAAAAAAAGGGACCTTTTTCTAAGGGATAAGTCATAAGAAGTAAAATAAAAGAAGCCTACTATATTAAAAAAAAAAAAATGCGGCTAATCTGCCTAATATACTGACTTTAGCTCCAAGGGAAGCAAGTCTGTATTCGCTTTGAGCATCCTGCTTGTTGCCTCAAAAGATACTTTGCATGCTAAAAATTACTGGGTGAAAGTTTGGTGAGGAACAGGATATTTATAGTCTTAAAGTATTATATTACAAAATACTTATTAATTATACAGTAAAAAAACAGTACTTCACAGTAGAGAAGCCTGGCACATAGCATTTTTCCAGGTGATTAAAGCTGATCACCAGTGATAGGACAAACAGAAATCACGGGTCTCTTGACTGGATGCACTGAGAGACACGATGACACTGTGGTATTCCAGCCAAAAACACATAACCTGTATCTAACCTGTATCTAATCATGAAACATCAGACTTACCAAATTAAGGGCCATCTTACAAAAAGGAACTGGTCTGTACTCTAAAAAAATCACGGTCATGAAAGACAAAGCAAGATTAAGGAGCTGGTCCAGATTAAAAAAGATTTAAGAGACAGGAAAACTAAATATAATGTTTCATCCTGAATTAGTTCCCGGACTAGGGGGAACTGTTTTCCTTTTGCTATAAAGGACATTGGTGGGACAACGGGTAAAATCTGAATAATTACGTAACAGTATTATATCAGTTAATCTTTTGATTCTGACAACTGTATAATGGTGTTCTTTTTTTTTTTTTTTTTTTAAGAAAATAAACATTGAAGTACTTAGGGGAAAAGGAACACTGTATTCTGTAACTGGAAAAAAATGTGTATATAGGTAGAATGAAAAGCAAATGCAGCAAAACCTTAGCTTTTGCTAAGGGTAAAGGGTACATGGGAATTTCTGTACTATTTTTAAACTGTTTCTATAATTCTGAATTGTTTCAAAATGTGAGGAAGAAAGAAGAAAAGGAAGGAAGGGAGGGAGGGAGGGAATAAGGGAGGAAGGAAGGAGGGAAGAAAGGAGAGACGAAAGGGAGGGAGGGAGGGACAGACACATAGACAGATATGGTATGTTTCAGATCGGGCTTTCTGGTCACAGAAGTGCCAAGACTGGCGTTTCTTGTTTGACATGGGAAGCAATGATGAACTGGATGAGCACAGACCTTTGGAGCTACACAGATCTGGGTGCTAATCACCGTGCCTCGCATAAACTAAGCTCAAAATAAATGATGATATTTATTATTTCAATAATAATATTGAAAGTACAGCCATATTATCAAAACTCTGGCATTAAATATAAGAAAAAGAAAACCACAGATTACCCATTTATAAATAAAGATGCAGAGATATTCAATAAAAGGGTGGCAAATAGAATCTGGCAGTATATTAAAGTAATAGACCAAAAATCAAGCTCTTTCAGAAAGGGATGGATAGATGGATGAATGAATATCATGAAATCCATTAAAATAATCAGTTATAGGAGTCAAAAAAGAAAAAGGCTTATAAATTCAATAAAGAGAAATTCTCAGTATTTGAACATCTTTTCAATATTTAAAAAAAATATTTTATTTATTTATTTGACAGAGAGACAGCAAGAGAGGGAACACAAGCAGGGGGAGTGGGAGAGGGAGAAGCAGGCTCCCCACTGAGCAGGGAGCCCGATGCGGGGCTCGATCCCAGGACCCTGGGATCATGACCTGAGCCGAAGGCAGAGGCTTAACAACTGAGCCACCCAGGCGCCCCTCTTTTCCAGATTTTTAAGTGTTTATTTTTCCACTGGGAATATCTGTAACTTTTCTGATCATAAAAGTAATTATGATTATTGCAAAATTTTCCAAATAATGCAAAAGTAAGTAGAGCAGAACTTTTCTGACTAGTTTTCTGACTAGTTCATGATAATGTGGATTAAGTCCTTCCAGTGTGTGGAAGCATATTTATAGGTAGATAGATAGCAAGCCACTGAGCAAGAAAAATAAAGAGGAGAGAAAGACAGAACCCCATTCTGAGAATAAAAGGCAGACCTTGTGCCTAACCAATTACCCAATTAGAACCAGGGGCTCTCAAAAAGCACATGGCCCAAAAAGAATGCCCTAGGTCATAGGTCTCCCTTTCCACCGTCCTCCCCCTTCCTGCCTGACCAGTCCCCACCCCTCCAGACGGTAGCAGTCCACCTGGAAGTCACTTCAGAGAAGCTCTCAACACAAATAGGTCCTCAGCACTCAGATCCTAGCCTTCCTCGGTTACCAATGTGTTCTGTGTAGAAAGACAGGGGGAGGGAAAAAGGGTTGCTGGCTTTTTTTTTTTTTCCCATTTAAAAAGAGAACATTTACATTTAAAAGTACAGATGGAAAAATTAAAAGAAATAAGGCGCTCTTGTATAGTCGAACCCAAGCTAAAATCATCTTCATCACCATCTGCTTTGGGGACTACAGAGTGTAAAAAGTGTATTGTTCAGAGTACACTTGTGTTTCAATTCTCTGGTGTTTCAGGGGCAGGCTGTAGTTTTTCAGAATACAGACAACACGTGTTATCATTCGAGTAATGGACAGAAGAGGAAGCGGGCAGGCAAGCGGAAACCCAATTCACTGATGCTATTCTCTATCTGTGGCCAGAAAATAAGGCATTTCCCAATAATAAAGGGCCCAGCGCCCAGCAGGAAGCATGCCCACTCCCAATTCCAAATAACTTGCTCTGCAAAAGGTGAAGAGTCTTCTGGAACCAGGGAACTTAAAGAGTCTGACCTCATCCCTTCAGAACAACCAGAGCTCAAGGTTACAGTAACTTAACTCCCCAGTATTATTTTGACTAACTTCATAAAAACAAAAGCTGCCACTGATACACTTCAATGCCCGGTCACTGCACCAGAGAAGCAGATATTAAAAATTAATCCAACTGGCAAAGCACCATTCAATGTCAGGCAGTTCTACCTATGAGAAAGAGCTCTGAGTAGGCCTGGACTGAAGGCTGATCTTTCACTGTGAGGAACTTCTACAATTTAGATCACAGCCTCTTTCTTCTCCTACTGTGTCTAATTCTGGTTGGTTGGCTCTGCTGTGGCTGAGAAATCAAACTTCCATCTGGCCTCTCTACCTTCTCAGTTCTTCCACTCTCCGCCACCACCCACCTCCTTCCCTAGGGCTCACCACCTCCAAAAGCAAGTTGCTAACTCACCTTCCCGTCATGCCCTTCTACAGTAGCTGTGGCAAAATTTACATACTAGCAAAGCGTCAGCCATCACCTCTCTACTGGAGTAGACATTGATGGGAGTGGGATTTCTCTAGACGGGGGAAAAGAAAGGGAAGGTCCAGGCCGGGAGCAGACTTAGAAAACACACAGAGTGGTCCAGTGTGGATGCAGCTGGACATCTCCTACATCTCCACCTCTAGGGTCTGCCTCTCCCAAGCACTGCACACCAGCTGCACGGCAGGCTCTCAGGTGTGGTTCTTCAGATACTGCAAACCTAAACTATTTCAACGCAAACCTATCTCCTCCTCTACTCTCAATCTTGGCTAACAGAGCCACCATGGATTCAGTTAAACTCAAACTGAAACTCAGTCATCTGAGACTCTTCCCTCTCTGTCCAAACAGAGTACACCCACAACTGGCATCAATACTATTCCTAAATGGTCGTGAAGCTGCATCCCCACTCTCAGTTTACACCACTAGTTTGTAGCTGTATCTTTCACCCAGTGAAAGACCTCAGAGCCCAGTGTGTGCTACCCAAACTCCCCCTTCCATGGATCCACTCAGTCGCCGGTGTCACTACGAGGCCTTCCCCACCAGCAGCAGTTTGCGTCTTTCCCTTTTCTCCTAGTGCTCTGCAGCTATCTTTACCAGTACGAAACCAGCATGCAGTATGAGCATGATTTAAAACATGTCTGGCTCCTCCCCTCAACAAATTCCTCAAGGGCAGGTGCCATGTTTTACAGCTTCTCCCACATCTTACGTAGTATCTCAACATAGCACTTCACAATAAAATATTATTAAATAAATAAACTGTAGTTAGCCTCTCTGCTCCAGCTTCTCTTTCATCAAGTTTTCCTTCTTATGCATTTTTTCTAACTTTTTATTTCAAAATAATTACAGATTCATGGGAAGTTGGAAAAACAGTACAGAGAGGACCTATGGAGCCTGCATCCAGTTTCCCCCAATGGCAACATCCTTACATAACTATAGTACAATAGCAAACCCAGGAAATTGACGCTGATACAACCCTTAGACCTTACTCAGATTTTACCATATACGCACATGTACGAGTAGATTTGGCTCTATGTAAACTTACCATGTGTACAGGCTCGTGTAACCACCACCTCAATCAAGACATGGAATGGTTCCATCACTACAAGGATCCTTGTGCTGCCTCTTTACAGCCAACTCATCCTCCTCCTTCCCTTCCCCCCACCCCACCTTCAGCACAAACCCTCATTCCTGGCAACCATTAATATGTTCTCTATCTCCATAACTGACATTCTTACCAGTTTCCTACTGCCTACAGGATAAAGTTTGCAGATCTCAGCATGGCCTTATAGTGTTCCAACACATTCCTTACCTCCACTTCCATGAACTCACTATTCTAGCAAGAGAAGACAATGAATTCCCTAGGAACATGCTTCATACTTTCCTGCCTTTGTATCTTTGCTTATGTTGTTCCTAGGCCTATACATTCCCTCCCTGGTTTTTCCACTCAGAAAAACCATCTCTAAAGGCTCAGCTCAAATGTCATATTTATAAAAAGCTCTTCCTGACCTCCAACATCCCAAAGCAATTGACTTTTCCCTTCTCTGTGATCCCTCTGTTACAGCACTCAGAGCAAAGAACTGTTGTATGTCTGTGCCTTCCCCATTTTACCACAACCCAGCAAACATAGGGGTATGTATTATTCATTTCTGTCTTCACAAGACCCAGTGGTTTGGTTTCAAAAGACTTTCACAAATCCTTCCTTTGTGCTATTGGTCACTAGCTACATTTAGTGCTGGAGATGAAAAAATAAATATGCTTATGGGGGCGAATGAGCTGCTACCCCAGTGCTTGCCTCCCTGAGGATGTACACCAGAAACTTCTGAAATGAGTGCATCTTGAAAATCTGCAGGTCACTTGAAAACACTTTTAAGACACAATGACCTAGAGGGCGCCTGGGTGGCTCAGTGGGTTAAGCTTCTGCCTTCAGCTCAGGTCATGATCTCAGGGTCCTGGGATAGAGCCCCGCATCGGGCTCTCTGCTCAGCAGGGAGCCTGCTTCCCCCTCTCTCTGTACTTGCCTCTCTGTCTACTTGTGATCTCTGTCAAATAAATAAATAAAATCTTTCCAAAAAAAAAAAAAGACACAATGACCTAGAGTAGAACTGTATCACCCATGGATCCTGATGCTGCTGAGTGACACAGAAGCCACCAATCACTGATGATTCAGTAAATGCATACTGAGTGACAACTACATGTCAGGTACTTTTCAAGGTACTGGGGACACAGCAGTCAACAAATCTGACAAAAATACCTGTCCTCATAGAGTTTTCTTTTCAAGTGCAGGGAGATAGGAAATAAAACACATATATAAATTCAGAAGTAGGTTATAGATTGTGGTATGGAGTGCTTTAAAGAAACACAAAACAAGAAGGTTGACGTGGGGTTATGTATGTTGAGGGGAAGGTGGACAATTTTAAATCAATGATCAGGGGAGGACTCCCTGAAATGCTATTTGAACAAAACCATGAAGGAGATGAGGGAGCATGCCACAGGGCTACTTGGGAGGAAGACTGTCCCAGACAGAGGGAAAAGCAGGCAGAAGCACATTGAACATATTCAAGGTCTAGCAAGAAGGCTCATAAGTATTAGGAAATGAGCTCAGAAAGGTGGAGGATTAGGGAGTGGGGAAGAGGGTGAAGGAGGGGAGATCATGCAGGGCCTTGCGTTACACAGAAGGACTTTGCCTTGATTACTAATGACACTTTATTTAATTCTTTATCGTTTTCTACCTTTATGTCTTTCCCATGTTATCTGGCTACTCTTTCCTACTCCCACAGCACCCAAACAGCACTCAGAGGTAAAATAATTTATCAAACACAGAGAGCTGACTACTCCCAGCTACCGGGATGCAAAACACACTGAACATGGCCATCAAAAGGTGAGAATGCATTATCAAAGCCTTCTAGATTAGAGTTATACTAAAATCAACCCATTTCTAACTTCAGTAATTCTTCTTTAAAATATTGATCTTTCCCAGGGTACCTTGGTGGCTACTCCTAATCTCAGCTCAACTCAGGTCTTGATCTCAGGGTCCTGAGTTCAAGCCTGCATTGGGCTCCATGCAGGGCATGGAGTCTACTTTAAAAAAAAAAAAAAAATTGTTTTTCCCTGAATCATCAGAGTAATACAGGAAAAGCTCTCTCTTCTATGATTTAATTAGGCCAATGAGTGAAATCATTAATGGTGTGGGTATAGCAGAGACTAGTCCATGACCATGCATCTGTTGTGAGCATATTTACAGAAGGAATGGGGGGGAGCCTGTTAATCTCATCAGGTGGATTAGTTGAGAGAACTTGTATCTCACAGAACATCTGGGCAAGATGGTAACAGGAGGACAGGTGTCTCCTGCCCCCAGTTTCCTACAAAAATAGAGAGAAACCTGTATCCAAGCTAGAAACCAGGGAAAATGCTATCTCTCCTGCTCAGAACTTTGAGGAATTTCTGCTAGACATATTCAAGATGGAGTAGGACCAAATGAGGGCTAGCAAGCTTCTATGGAGAAACAAGTATTCTGGCAATAAATGTGGGCAGCAGCAGCAGAAAACACAATAATGCAAGCGTGGCACAAAGAGCTGCTACAGCATTGGTCAAGGCCTACACCAAAGGGACTCTTCTCAGAGCCTTGGGCCAGCAGTAGCCCACTCACCTCTTGCCCAGGCCACCCAGTCTGGCAAAGGGAGAGGCACTGAAGAGCTGGTCCTGGCATGGGCAGCCCCAACATAAATTCAATCAACCTAAAATTTCCCCTTGTTTCTTCACTTGGGTATGAAGAAGTCAGACAGACACTAAGTTATCTCTGTAAGAATCCATCTCTCATGAGATTATGGGGATGGTTGCAAAACTACGGAGTAAGATTTAAGGAATCTGTGTAACTATGATACTCAAGTAAGCTGCTACTTAAAAAGGAACTTCTACACCAGGAGAGACTGGTAACCAAAACTCTGAATGCCAATTTAAATAATAATAGAGGAAAGGAACACCAAATTGAGGACTACGGAAAATCAAATTAGTAAAGTAAAACTTAAATTCCTCAAGAACTCAGAGGAGAAGTTAAAGAAGATAAAAATGAGGTAGAGATTCATTTCAAAAGCAGAACAGGGAAAAAGCACAGCATGTTAAAAGCCCGGGCTCAACAAAAAACTGTGAAAACTAACGAATTCATTAAAGTTGCAGGATACAACCAACATGCAAAAATCAGCTGCAGTTCTATACACTAGTAATGAGCAATCCAAAAAGCATAGTAAGAAAACAACCCTGTTTATGAAAGCCTCAAAAAGGATAAAGTCCTTAGGAATAAACCACACCTAAACAGTCCAGGAGATTAAAGCCTTATATTCTGAAAATGACAAAACAATTCTGAAGAAAATGAAAGATACAAATAAATGGAAAGACATTCCATGTATGTGGATTGGAAGACTTAATACTATCCTCCAATAGATTTTCACAGGGGAAAGTCAATATTACCAAAGCAATCTGTAGATACAATGCAACCTTCGTCAAAATCCCAGTGAAACAGAGAGATCCATCCTAAAATTCCTAAGAAACCTCAAGAGACTCTGAATAGCCAAAATAACCTTCAAAAAGAACAAAGTTGGAGGTCTCACACTTTCTGATTTCAAACTTGCTACAAAAGTACGGTAATCAAGAGAGTATGATACTAGCATAAAGACAGATATAGAGATCAATGAAATAGATTAGGAAGCCCAAAAATAAATTTTCACATACATAGTCAAATAATTTTTCGACAAGGGTGTCAAGACAATTCAAGGAGGAAATGACAGACATTTCAACAAATGGTGTTGGGAAAACTGGAATCAGAAGGGAAAAAAAGAAAGAAAGAAATAAAAAAAAATGGAGACCCTTACAATATACATAAAAATTAATTCGAAATGGAACAAAGATCTAAACATAAGAGCTCAAACTATAAAACTCTTAAAAGAAATCATGAAGGAAAAGCCTCATGAAAATGGACTGGGCATTGATATCCTGGATATGACATCAAACGCACAAAAGGAAAGATAAATGGGATTACATCAAAATTAAAAGTTTTTATTTTTATTTCATTTTATTTTTTTATCCAATGACACTATCAGCAGAATGAAAAGGGAACCCTCAGAATGGGACATAAATTTATCTGATTAGCAGTGAATATCCAGAATATACAAAGTACTCCTACAACTCAACAACAAAAAACAAAAACCCTATTAAAAAATGGATGAGACTTTAATAGACATCTCTCCAAAGAAGATCTACAAATGGTTAATGAGGCACATGAGAAGATGCTCAACATCACTAATCTTTTGGAAACTGAGAATCAAAACACAATGACCTACTACTTCACACCCAGTGGGATGGCCATTAAGAAACACCACACACACACACACACACACACACACACACACACACACACACAGAATGACAAGTATTAGCAAGGATGTGGAGAAACTGGAACCCTGTGCATTATTGGTGGGAATGTAAATGGTGCATCGTACTGAAAAGCAGTACGATGATTCCTCAAAAAATTAAACACAGAATTGTGTTTAATACCAACCCACTTCTGGGTATTTTGTATTTTACAAAAAAGTAAAAACAAGGACTAGAACAGATACTTGTACACCCATACTCACAGTGGCCTTATTCACAACAGTCAAAAGAGAAGCAAGCTAAGAGTCCACCAACAGATGAATGGATAAACAAAATATAAGTATGTACAACTTACATACAAGGAAATTCTGACACATACTACAACATGGATGAAACTTGAAAACATTATGCTAAGTGAAATAAGCCGGACACAAAAGGACCAATACTGTACGATTCCACTTCTAACTGGTACCTAAAGCTGTCAAACATATACAGACAGAAAGCAGAATGGCGGCTGCTAGGGGCTATGGAGGCAAATAGAAGTTAGTACTTAATGTGTACAAAGGTCAGTTGTGGAGATGATGGTGGCGATAGTTGTACCACAAAGGGAATATACTTAATGCCACAGAACTGCACACTAAAAATGGTTAAAATGATTTTACAGTATGTAATTTTTACAACTGAAGGGGGAAAAAAAACAAAATGCCTTGGGCTTAGGGTCAGCAGTTCCTTTACCCATAGATAACTCTGTGGCCTCAAGCAAGTTGCTTAACCTCTCTCAGCTATAAAATGAGGCAATATCAGTACCTACTCCATAGGGCTGAGATAATCCCAGTGAAGCAGTGAATCAGTACCTACTCCATACAGATGAGATAATCCCAGTAAAGCACAGAAACACTAAAGGTTAGCTCCTATCATCATCATCATTATTATTATTATTAAGATAACTAAGATTATGAGGGTGGCACAGCTGACTCCCAGGACCTTGGCCACAAAAGGACTGTAACTATATTTCTGAATCACTATCTAGGGAAGGATGCTTTCATTTTTGTTTGCTATTTTACTGATTAAGATCCTTCTACCCTTGCCCCCTTCACCATTCAACCCTTCACCACCCAACCCCTTCACCATTCTACCCTTGCCCCCTTCACCATTCAACTGAACTACATCCTGCATAATTTTTACTCAGCCAAGTCCCAATGTTGCCTCAGGAGACAGGACGGTCCTTGGAAAAATTAAGAACTGGCACCTTCATCCTACAGCAGAAGATATGATCCAGTTTATAAAAAGCAGCGCAATGATGATCTTCAAGCTAGGCAAAGATTTCAGATCCCTTGTGTCCTCCACTCTACCTACAATGTCAGCTTTATAGATTTGGCAGTGTTTTTGTTAATCTTGAAGGGTTATTTGGAGAAGTGCTGACTAGGCTTTGGACCTTTGGAAAAGAAGTGTTATCATCCTTAGGGGAGATGTGCATCTTACCATATATGACGGCCCAAGGCATAGGACGGGGTAGGGGGTTGGGGGTGGGAGGTGGAGAATCAAACAAAAGTGAGTGATTCGAAGTTTCAGGAGACCCATCTGCTCCCCAAGTCCAATGGCTCCTGTAAGAAAAGTACTCTTGTCAAGGAAAGTGAGATGTAAATATCTGAATGCACATGCCTTGTGCAGTCCCAATAGCTCCTAGAATCACATCCTAAATCACGTGGCCAAATCAAGACCCTAGGAAGAAAGAAGGTCACTGCAAGGCTCTAGGACCATCACCTGCTGAGTCAGTTCAGAAGACAAGAAGCAAAGAGTTACTTAATAAGCTTTAAAATCACTAACACACGAGCGCCTGGGTGGCTCAATGGGTTAAAGCCTCTGCCTTGGGCTCAGGTCATGATCTCAGGGTCCTGGGATCGAAGCTCTCATCGGGCTCTCTGCTTGGTAGGGAGCCTGCTCCCCCCCCCCCCGCCCCGCCTCTCTGCCTACTTGTGATTTCTGTCTGTCAAATAAATAAATAAATAAAAATCTTTTAAAAATAAAAATAAAAATAAAATCACTAACACACATACTTTTGTTTCACTTACCATTTATGATGAGGAGACCATTTCAAAGGAAAGCAAAATACCAGAGAAAACACCTGGCAAGGAAAGAAAAAGGGAAAAAGGAAGGGCTCATGGAAGGAAGCCAGACATAGGGTCACAAGGAGATGACAGGCTGAGTGGATGTGAGGCAAGGTCTAAACACCTACATCCCGTAAAGCGAGGCCCAGTCAGGCTGCACAGTCCTTTCCTCTGGCGGAGCTGGCATTGCAAGCTGAGCACTTCCAAGGAGGGTAACAACAATACTGCAGCGAAATATGCCCCTTGCCAGCCCATCTTGTCTCCTTCTCTCCCAATCAGGAAAAAGAGGCTTTCCTGCACCCCCAGAACCTTGTCTCCTTCACCTTATACTGGGATGAATGGTGATCCATGTCCGAACACCAGAAACCTATAAATGTGACCTTATTTGGAAAAAGGGTCTTGGCAATGTAATTAAGGGTCTCAAAATGAGATCATCCTGGATTATACAGGTAGGCTCTAAGTCCAATGACAAGTGTGATTACACCAAGATATTCAGAGGAGAGACACAAAGAGAAGAGAAGGTCATGTGACAACGGGGGCAGAGACTGGAGTGATGCAACTTCTCTGGTGTGGTCATTTGTCAAAGCAGCCCTAAAAAAAAATAATATGACCCCAAGCATGGGAGAAAAAAAGACACTTTGCTGTACTCCTTTCTCACAGGCACTATCAAAAGTCTTTCTTCTGGGGACTCTTTACTTACATAGGCTACCAAGGAAATTTCAGATCCATTGGTACTGTGCTTTGCATGTGGACTTGGACCTTAGCTTAGCCACGTCCCAGGGACTTCCAGAGAAAGAAGCTCCACACGCCAGAAGGGTTCAGTTCCGCCAGGCACCCAGCCCACCTCACCTCACTTGGACTCTGATCCTTACAGGAGACACAGGTTGGGGTGAGAGGGGAAGGTATGCAGTTTTGCTTTCAAACCAATTCAAAAGCAAATACGATTGTCCCATCTACATGGCTCAAAAAATAAGACAGACCACAATGGAAGATGTTTTAAGAACCAGCCTGGGGAATTTCTAAAGGAATCTGAAACACAGGATTTTCCCAGTGGACTACAGTAGACTACAGGACAGGGACAAATGCCACAGCCCCAGTCCTCCTCACTGCTGGGTCTTGTATTTCTTTTCATTTACTTCTTTCCCTGTATCCTTCACACTATGACTATGTCCTTATATGAAAGGAACTACACACACAGTGGACACCAAAAAATTGTGACAGTCAAGCCTGATGTCGTAACTACAGCTCCTGAACGTTTTGCTACAATCAATGCCAGGATTTGACAACCTAAGTGGTGGGAGTTCAATAAAGTCTGCCTCCTTAGGGCCTATAGCTGTTCTGCTCATCATAATTTAAGCAATGTTTGCCTTCATGAGTAGGGCCTCAAAATATATTGGTCGAATAAGATAAAATATTAAAATGGTAAATTTTATGTTATGTATATTTTACAATAAAAAAAATTTTTTTAAACCACAATGAGATCCTACTTCACACCTACTAAAGTGGCTATTATCAAAAAATAAAATAACAAGTGTTGGCAAGCCTGTGGAGTAATTGGAACCCTCGTGCCTTATTGGTAGGAATGCAAAATTATTCAGCTGCTGTGGAAAACAATCTGGAGGTTCCTCAGAAAGCTAAATGTAGAATTACCATATGACCCAGCAATTCCACTCCTGGGTATATAACCAAAATAACTGAAAAAGAATTTTGTTTTTTGGGGCGCCTGGGTGGCTCAGTGGGTTAAGCCGCTGCCTTCGGCTCAGGTCATGATCTCAGGGTCCTGGGATCGAGTCCCGCATCGGGCTCTCTGCTCAGCAGGGAGCCTGCTTCCCTCTCTCTCTCTCTCTCTCTCTGCCTGCCTCTCCGTCTACTTGTGATCTCTCTCTGTCAAATAAATAAATAAAATCTTTAAAAAAAAAAGAATTTTGTTTTTCAAACAAAAGCCTGTACACATGTCTTCATAGCTACATTATTCACAATAGCCAAATGTAGAAAACAACCCAAATACCCATCAATGGATAAACAAACTGAGATAGATCTCATAATTTTGAGGAATATTATAGCAATGGAATATTATTCAGGCATAAAAAGGGTTGGAGTACAGATACATACCACAACATGAATGAACCTCAAAATTATTATGCTAAGTGAAAGAAGCCAGTCCCAAAAGACAGTCACATTTTGCCTGATTCCATTTATATGAAGTATCCAGAAGAGGTAAATCCATAGAGACAGAAAGCTAATTGGTGGCTTCCAGTGGCTGGGGGAAGAAGGATATGGGGAATAACTACTCAATGGGAACAAGTTTCCTTTGTGATGTGAAAATACTTTGGAACTAGACAGAGGAGGTGGTTGTGCAACCTTGTGAATGTACGAAATGCAAAGGAACTCTTCACTTTTAAATGACTGTGTTATATGATTTCACTTCAATTAAAAAACAAAAAGGTGAAATAAATCCAACTTTGCCATCTAACCATAGAATTCAAAGTAAATAATTCATATAAAAACATTTGTTTTAATGACTTAACTAGTCCTCAAGGCTTCTTAACCCGAGCACTGTTGACTTTGGGCTGAGTGAATAACTTCCTGTCACGAGGGGCCGCTCTAGACACCGCAGGATCAGCTCGGCAGCATCCCGGGCCTCTACCCATCTGATGCCAGTAGCACATACATACCACTCGCCAAGTTGTGACAACCTAAAATGTCCCCACACATTGCCAAATGTCCCTTGGCAGGCAAAAGAGCCCCCGATTAAGAACCACTGGTCTAAATGGAAAAAGGGCTCTCCCAGCAATTACTAAGAATTTGTTCTTTTTCAATCCCTGTCAACCTGCCAGTGTGACTCACTGTTTCCTGCCAACCCTACCAGCCACAAATGACCTATCTATGAACTTCTGGCACCTGATTATAATGTCCTTTCTTCTAATCCTGAGTTCCCCCAAACCACTCCAAGTGCCCTAGATATGCTGCTTTCTGCCTGCCAGGCCAGAGATTACCCAGTACCCGTCACAGGTTCCCAGTGCCAGGCTGCAGGTCCCCAGGAGCACCCACGGGACAGAGGAGAATCCTGAAGGTACAGGTCAAGGGAAAAGCAAACCTACCAGTTCTACAAGTAGGACAGAACCTTCCTGTGTCTAGGCCCTCATCCCCCAATCTCAGTATCTAATTAAAGAACAATCAAAGTCCCACCCATCATCCCATCCCCAAACAGGCTGACAGGTGAAATGAGAAGTTGAAAGTCCCTATCCCTGGAAGATAGGAATAAATTTTCAAGAATTTCAATTCTGTCTACCTTTGGGGGACACAATCAATTGAGGCCTAGTTGTTCTGACATTAATCTTTCAGGAAACCCCCAAACCTTGAAAGGAGAAATGGATTCTAATTCCATCTGAACCTATGTAGCCCCAGACAGGTCATTTAGTCCTCTGGGCACAGTTTTCTCCTTTGCAAAATATGTGAGTCAGGCTGTTTGAATTCTAAGTTTAATGCACTAATTTAATACCTACTAAGTATCTACTTATTAAGCATATATGAAAGGTGAGTGGAAACCTAACCACACTCTTTAGGAGCCCAAGCTGGGTCAGGGGTAGGTGGAGAACAGCTGAGATGACAAAGAGATAAGTGAACACATTTAAGATGGAACAAAAGGTAAAGAAGCTTGAGTGTATGAAAGAACAAATACTGGGAACAACTAATCACATGTAAAATAAGTCAACAGGTGCTCCCAGGAGCACCCTTGATTTGTGCAGGAGGTGGAGTGAGGAGCTTGAAGAATCAGGGGTGTGGAGGAGGTGGCATTTAACGAGACTTCTCAGCTATTTTGGTCCTTGAGCAACCAGAAATATGCAATATACCATGTCTAACTCACAAATTGAGCATTTTTGCTGACAAAGACCCTTTCCTTTATCTAGAGGTGGATAAAGACTCAGGGAGAAGTGGTCCTTCATCTCTCAGCAACCTCTGAGGCAAAGGCTCCCATAAGAGTTAATCATTAGTCCAGTGTGACAAAAGGGAACCAAGAGGCAACCAACCTGATCGGCAGGGCCTGAAAGTTAAAGGTGAGCAGAAAGTCCCAACGATCTAAAAATACAAAAGGTAAATTCAAAACCACATACTGAGGATACCTCTACAGTGACCATGACAGGTCTTTTTCTTCTCAAAGCCAAGACCCAAGGGAGAATTTTTTAAAATTTACATATATACACTTAAATACAAGTCAACATATAATATATAAATATATAAAATATAAAAATATGTAATATATAAATATATAAAATATAATATATAAAATATAAGGCAAGTTTATTCTTTCTAATAATAAGAGGAAACACAAAGCTGTCAAATAAATGCCATAAACAACAACTTAGCTCCCTAATCTTGCCAAAAGATATGTCATTCAAATTGCTCTGGCCTGCTTCTCCCCCCGCCAACAGGGCTTGCCTGCATCACCAGCCCTCTTGTGCCAGATTTTCCTCCACCTCGCCAACCTCAGGGCAGGAGGTCAGAATATTCTCTGCTCTCTTAAATTAATTCCAGATCATTACTGCTTCCACATTCTACTCTTATATTAAAAAAAAAATCCCTGCCCCTCTGAGCTCGTGCCACCGGGCTCCCATGGCTTCCACCCTGCCTTGCCTTTTACCTCCAACCTCCCACTCATTTTCCCAAATTCACTGAAGACTCTGGCATCCTGCCTTCCTCTGTGCCATAATTCTTGCCACCATCCTAGATGGTTTCAAAATCTACAAGGATGATTTACTCCTATACTTTAGCCCCTAAATTTCTTCACTACAAAGACCTTTGGTCTTTTCAAACACCTACATCCATGGCCACACCTTAGTCCTTGTCAACACAAGTCTTAAATGTCAATTGTTCACTTTCTGACACACCTTCCAACCCTTGCGGTCTCTCACGCCTTCACTCTGGTCTGATCTGTTCTTCAAACTGATCTGTCCTCCAGCCTCTCTTTCCGTTTTCTCCTGTCAATCAACCTACTCTTTAGATCATCTTCTTTCCTGATTTTTGCCCCATGGTTGACAGCATAGACTGCTCCTTTGATTCCTCTGCACCTTTGACTTTGCATCACATCTACCCAATCCAGAATCAATGCTAAATCCACCTACGTGGCTCCTAACCCCAATCTCCAAGTTCTACCAGAGAAAAGCCACGCAATCTTACAAAACCATATCACTATCAATTCATGGTCTTCATCCTGGCCTGGGTCTTTTAGTTGTCCTTGAATAGCTCCCACTCCTATTCCTCTTAATGACTAACCTAAATCCTCAGAAGTCACCTCAGCCCCATACTCACCACTACCCTCAGCAGACAGCCTTGCCTCCTTATTCCAGAAAAGTGAGGGCATCTGTCATGACTACATTCAAATTCCTATCTCCCCCACACAGCCCCAGCCTTTCCACTACAAACTGAATTACGTCCATGCTGATTCATTTACTCCCTCTTGACTCTGAGAATGAAATGTCCTCCTCCTTTTCCAAGGACCAGCCTTAATTCCATTCATTCATTCACCAATTTAATCAATAAATCTTTACCAAGCCCATCCTGTGACAGCCTGTGAACAAAACAAAAAAGCTCATGAAGCTTATATTCTAATGAAGGGAGACAATCAATAAATAAATAAGTAAATTATAGAGCATATAGACAGGGAAAAGGAATAAGGAGAGCTGGGGGAAATGGAAGGTTATAATTTTTAATAGAATAGTCAGAGAAGTACTCTCTGAGAAAGTGGAATTTAAGCAAAACAGGTAAGGGAGAACAAGCTTTGGGGCTACCTAGAGGAAGACTCCTGTAGGTAGAAGGAACAATGAGTTCAAAAACCGAGAGGCAGGGGCATGAATTTACCCTGCTTTAACCAGCTACGAGCTAGAGCTACGAGGAGGCCAGGGTAGACAGTGCAATAACCAAAGAGGAGAGTAGTAAAATAGGAGAGGGGAGGTGACCGTGGGCTAGAGAAAAGCCCTTTCTAGAGCCACCTCACGATTTGTAGTTTTACTTTCAGTGAGATGGGCAGTCACTAGCATCTTTCTAAGCTGAGGAGTCACATGAAATGATTTGCATTTTAAAGGATCATTCTGGCTACACTGAGGAGATTAGACTGAGGCACTCAGGGAGAAGTAGAGCCCCATGAAGAAGCAGCTCCTGTAATCCAGGCCCATGACACTTGACCCAGGGAGACAGCAGGTGAGGAGATTAGAAGTGGTTGGGTTTGGGGATATACTGTGAATGGTAGTTTCCTGACAAGCTAGATGAGAAGTAAGAGGTTTGGGGCCTGGGAATGTGAAAGGACCCAATGGCTCACGGGAGGAAATGTTTTTGACCTGAGTTACTGAAAGGATAGAGTTGAAATTTAAAAAGATGAAGATGTCATCTCCTCCAGACTCTTCTGGAACCCCATTCGAATAGGCAACTGCCCTTACTTTTGTTTTAACTTCTCTCTCTCCCCTCTGCCTCCTGTTGCCTTCCTATTAGCCTAATCACATACTCAAACATCTCCTGATCTAGCTACCATACAATCTGTCCTTTTCTTTTCTTATTCACATTTTTGAAGAAATAGTGCAACCTTTGGGGCCCCCACCATCAATTCACTACTCTTCTGAAGTAGTAGTGATTTTGTGGAGGCCAATGCCATACCACTCTCCAAACCAGAAGACATTCTCCAGTCTTTATCTTACCTGACCAGTCTGGGGCATCTAATCCTCTTCCAGACTCCGATTTCTTACGTCTATGGGGTTCCATGTGTGCAAGACACTGCAGTCTACTGATTCTCCTCAAAGCTCTCTGGATATTTTTTCTGTCTCCATAAAGGGCTTTCCTTACCAAGCTGTCATTTAAATCTTCCTAAACCTCAATTCTATTCTCAGCCCATTGATCTTCTGACTCTTGGCTTTTCAAACCTGAGTACAAGAATCTCCACATGGACAACTCCAAACAAATCAATTTCATAATATTCAACTTCCCTAGGTACTCCTTCTTAAAAATGATTTGCCCAAGTTCCCCAAAGCCCTTATCCCACTTTACCAGAAATAAATAAGCAAGCAGAATTTGTAAAAGGCACACCTTCACCCAGTTCGCACTGTGGTGCATACCCCAGAGTGTGAAAAACACCAGAGCTCTACATATAAAATCCATAGGGTTTCTTATATTTCTCTAACATATTCCTGTAAAGGATACAGCATGGTGTTAGAAATGTGATGTACTGGGGGCCTGGGGAGCTCAGCCGATTGAGTGTCCAACTCCTGATTTCGGCTCAGGTCATGATCTCAGGGTTGTGGGATCAACCCCTGTATCAGGCTTGGCGCTGGGCATGGAGTCTGCTTGGGATTCTCTCTCCCTCAGCCCCTCTCGAAAGAAAGAAAGAGAGAGAAAGAGAGAGAGAAAGAAAGAGGGAAGAAAGAAAGAAAGAAAAGGAAAGAAGGAAAGAAAGAGGGAGGGAGGGAGGGGATATCCGAGTCCATGCTGGGATGTTCTGAATTCAGGTATATCATAGAGTAGTAGGAGTAAAGACAATTTTAACACACCCTAAATTAGATGAGCAGAAGCCCCAGCAGAAGCTCAGCTGAGTCCCCGTCAACCTACAGAATCATAAGAAATTATAACCGTTGTTGTTTTAAGCCCCTGGGGTTGTAGGTAGTTTATTACAGAACAGCAGAAAACCCAAACACACCCAAATACAGTGCAAACTGATCATACCAAACCCATCATCTTCCTCATTAAACCTGTATCTTCCCTCTTTCCACCCTCCCTCTCTTCCTGAATAATACAGCTCAGCTAATGGCACTTCCCTCTCATGTACCCAGGCACTCAAACCAGAAGCCTGGAATCACGCTTGGTTCCACACCTCTCTTTCAACCTCTAAATCCAATCAAGCACCAAGTCCTGACTATATGAAACTCCTAAATATTTGTCTGCATTCTTCTCTGTTCCTGTTAGTGTTCTGCCACTTAGACCCTCCCTGCCTTTAACCTGGATCATGGCAACAACCTCCCAGAGGCTCTAGACTCAGCTCCTTCCCGGCATTCTCCACAAATCTCTGTAAATCTGATCATGGCATCCCCTCCTAAAACTCTCACTGGCTTCCCTATTGCTCAGAAGATAAATGAGACTCACAGGGTCTCTGTGATCTAGGCCCTATATTTCTCCTCAGGCCTTTCCAAGCATAACCTCAGACAGAAATCATAAAGGAAAAGACTGACATACTTGATTGCACAAGAATTAAAAATATCTCCAAAACCCCACTTTAACAGAAAGTAAATGACAAAACAGGGGGAAAAGGCTGCAGTGTAGATGTGTGTGTGAAAGGGTTAACATTTTAAATATGTGAAGAACTTCTGCAAATTGTTAAGGAAGATGAACACTCTAATAGGAATATGAGCAAAGAAACATTAAAAAAAAAAAAGCACCACAGAAGAAATATAAAGGACAGATAAAAAGACATACATACAGACGGAAAGAAACAAAGAGAATATGTCCAACCACACTTCTGGGGTACCTGGATGGCTCAGTTAGTTAAGTATCTGAGTCCTGATTTTGGCTCAGTCATGTGATCAGGGTCAGGCTCCTCACTCAGCAGGGAGTCTGCTTGAGATCCTCTCTGTCCCTCCCCCTCTCCCCCCCCCCCCTTTCTCCCCCTACCCCGTGCACCCCCCCTTTCAAAAAAAAAAAAAAAATCTTAAAAAAAAAAAAAAAAAAGATACACTTCTTATGAAAGTATGTATTGGTTTAATCTTTCTGGAGGCTATTTTGTAATACATATCAAAAGTTAAAATATGCATATCGTTTGATCCAACCTTTTTCACTTTCAGAAATTTATTCTCAGGAAGTGATAGAACAAGTACCCGAAGGTTTGAAAAATACTCGTTGTGGTTGTTTCATAATAGCTATAAATAACCTAAATGTCTAATAGGAGACTGGCTAAATAAATCACGACACATCCACACAATGGACTAAAACTGATGATGCAGACATTTAACACAAAAAGATAGTTAGGGTATACTGTTAAGCAAGAAAGCAGATTACAGAGGATGATGTGCAGTATATCCTTTTTCTTATAAAAATACACAAGTCTGGAAGGCACACCAAAACATTAACAATGGTGAACTACAGGATTATGAATATTTCCTTTTTTATTAAAGACTTTTTTTTTTTTTTAACTAATCTCTACACCCCATGTGGGGCTCGAACTTGCAACCCAAAGACCAAGAATCACAGGCTCCACCAACTGAGCCAGCTGGGTGCCCCCATATTTTCTCTCTTTGTCTAACTTTCTCTTCTAATTATTCTCCTATCTCCACAGAGTAACCTGTATAAAAAAATATTTTATGAGGGATGTCTGCCTGGCTCAGTCGGAAGAGGATGCTACTCTTGATCTTAGAATCATGAGTTCGAGCCTCAGGGGTGCAGAAATTACTTAAATTTAAAAAATTTTAAATGTATTTTATGACATCATGATTGCTTTCTTCCATATCAACTACACGTCATACATGGAACTGGCATTCATTTCATTGTTTCAAGTCTTCCAGCCCCCAACACCAAATACCAGTAGAGAGTCTGCAGCAGGACCCTTACTGAGATACAAACATACACAGCATTGAACAGTGAGTTATAATCCTGGAAACTTCTCTGTGTTTCAAATAAATGGTAATTGAAAGACTGAGATAGTATTATAACAGTGTCTAGAACACTGCTTTACACTTAAAGTGTGGAGAAGGGCCTTGTGTGTTTGAGGAGGGTAGGCGGGAGAAAGGACGAGAAGGGATAGAAAATGAGAAGGAAAACAGAAATAGGTTAAGTCCCTACAGCATTGATACTCAACTTTTCAGACAAATGCTTCTAAGCACATTTAATTAATAAGAACTATCAAATGGTAACTCGTTTATCTCTTCAGAACTCAACCTTTCTGGAACATGAAGCATAAAAAACTAATTTCTGTGCCAACGGGAGACAAAGCCCATGCTCAGCAGCACCTGTAGTTTATCACAGACAGGACCCTCCAGCTCTCACTCACAGCCTCTTCACTGGTGCACGCGGTTCTAATAGGCTTAGTCATCTGGTTTCCGGGTCCACTGCAGATTAAGAGTGACAAATTAGAGAGGCACTAATTCAGGAAGGCACATGGATAGCAGCAAGAAGTGACGAGGGACAGTCTCCAAAGAAAGGATCCAGAAAACACAATAAGGCACAAACATAAAATTCTACAAGCAGTGTAAGCCAGGAGCAGTTTATTCAGGAGCAAATGGTCTTACCCATATCAAGCAACCAAAGATCCTAACAGACCTACTAACAATGCATTTGAGAAATAAAAGAATGGTGAGGTGTCAGACTTGGAAAGTAATGTCACCATCATGTCATCCTTGTTTTTACAAACAAGGACCCGGATGGACAGGGTGGGGAAGTAAGCTGTCCACACTATAGGGCATGGTGGTCAACAGACATGTTCTGAGCAGGTGTACTTTCTACCTATACCATGCTGACTCTGTGATATATAATCTAGAAGACAGGAAATATATCATTTGTCTCGGAAAGAGTCCTATCCAAAATAGTACACTTTCAAAGCTGATAAACCCTCAGGGGTTGGGAACACCTGTCTTCCCATGATGAGTCATCTCACATGGGCTTTCCAAATGACCAGGCCACTCTTCTATTCAGCCTGTTGGTCCTTTTCTTCAAAAACTTAAGGAATTTCTCCCCATCCCCCTCACTCTCTATAAACCCCAATTCAACTTCCACCCCATAGCATTCGATAGAAAACAAAAGCCAGGAGGGGTGGGGGAAAAAAAAGAAAAAAAAGAAAAAAAAAAAAAGGAGGAAAAAGAAAACAAACAAAAGCCATGAGGCAAGAACTCCCTCAACCTGTCAAACCCTACCAACTTCTATCTTCTGTACCCATTCTTTCTCCTGTGTCCTTCCAGGTCAGTGAATGAAGTGCCTTTTCTCTTGTCCGAAGTCCTCTCCTGCACCTGAGTTCAGGATTCTATCCATGACCTGTCACCAACTCCTCAGTCCTATTCCATCAATAATTCCCTCTGTACTGTGTTCCCAACCCCTTCCTTACTACTGGCTATTTCTTCCCTGTTTAACGTACTCAAGATGCTCTTCCACCATTAAAAATAATGAATTCCTCTGTGACTCAGCATCCAACTGACTTCCCATTCACTCATATCACAGCTTTCTGACTCCACTCCACACCACTGCTCCACTTAAACTGCTCTAACAAAGCTCATGAGTAATCTCCATATTTCCAAAGCCAAGAAATACCCTTTCATTCTTATCATGACCTTTCTGATTTCTAACACCCCAAAGTATCTATACTTTCCTCCTTTTAAATCTACTTAGTATTCATTTCCATCACTTATTATCTCCTGGTTCTAAATCTGTATCTCTAATCATTTTGCCTCCTTCATCTGCTCATTCATTCCTTCAAGTGGTTGTCCCTGAGCCCCTCAGATGTGCTAGACACTACACAGGGCACTGGGGATACACAATGAATAAGTCAGTCAAGGTCTCTGCTTTCATGAAGGTGATATTCCTGGGGAGGGAGATAAACAACAAGCAAGAAATCAGTTGATACAGGCTACCTGGCAAAATAAAACATGGTAAGTTCCTTATATTGGCTGGTGAAAGAAGGTCTCTCTGAGGTAAGATTTAAGTGAGGTCTGAATGGCAAGAAGTCAGCCAAGGAGAGCTCAGGAAGAAGAACACTGCAGGCACTAAAGACCTAAATATGAGACCTGAAACCATAAAACTCCTAGAAGAAAACATGGGCAGTAATTTCTTTGACAACAGTTGCAGCAATATTTTTTCTAGATAAGTCTCCTAAGGCAAGGGAAACACAAGCAAAAATAAACTATTGGGACTACACCAAAATAAAAAGCTTTTGTGTTGTTTTGTACAAAATGAAAAGACAACCTACTAAATTAGAGAAGATATTTGCAGATGATGTATCTGCTAAGGAGTTAATATCCAAAATATATAAACATCTTCTATAACTCAACACCAAAAGACCCCAAATCCAAGTAAAAGAATGAGCAGAGGACCTGAATAAACATTTTTCCAGGGCACCTGGGTGGCTCAGTGAGTTAAAGCCTCTGCCTTCGGCTCGGGTCATGATCCCAGGATCCTGGGATCGAGCCCCACATCGGGCTCTCCGCTCAGCAGCGAGCCTGCTGCCCCCCTCTCACTCTGCCTGCTTCTCTGCCTACTTGTGATCTCTCTCTGTCAAATAAATAAATAAAATCTTTAAAAAAAAAAAATTTTCCAAAGACAACACACAGATGGCCAAGAAACACATGAAAAGTTACTTTAAAAAAAAAAAAAAGGCTCAACATCACTAGTCATCAGGAAAATGCATATCAAAACAAAACCACAATGAGATATTATCTTATACCTGTCAGAATGGCTAAAATAATAATAAAAAAATAACAAATAACAAATGCTGGCGAGGATATGGAGAAAAAGAAACCTTTGTGCACTGTTGGCAGGAATGTAAATTGGTGCAGCCACTGTGGAAAATAGAATGGAGGGTACTCAAAAAATTAAAAAAAGAAATACCCTATGATCCGGTAATTCCACTAGTAGGTATTTACTCAAAGAAAACAAAAATAATAGTTCAAAAAGATATATGCACCCCTGTTCATCGCAACATTATTTACAACAGCTAAGATACAGGAGCAACCCTCATGTCCATCAACAGATAAACGGATAAAGAAGATGTGGTATATATATAAAAAATGTAATATGATTCCACCACAGAAAAAAATGAGATCTTGCCATTTGCAACAACACGGATGGACGTAGAGGGTATTATGCTAAGTGAAATAAGTCAGACAGAGAAAGACAAATACCGCCTGATCTCACTTATAAGGGGAACCTGAAAAACAAAACAAATGAACAAAGAGACAAACAAAAAAACAGACTCTTAAATACAAAGAGCAAGCTGGTAGTTGCCAGGCAGGTGGTGGGCGGGGGGTGAAATAGATAAAGGGGATCAAGAAGTACAAACTTCCAGTTATAAAATAAATAAATCACAAAGATGAGAAGTACAGCATAGGAAATATAGCCAATAATATGCTAGGTGATAGGTGGTGACTACACTTACTGTGATGAGCACTTAGTAATGTACAGAATTGTTGAATCACTACGGTGTACACCTGAAACTAATATAACACTGTAATTACGTTATACTTCAATAAAAAAATTAACTTTAAAAATAGATTTTAATATATTTTTCTATCCAAGTACCTACCCCCTTCCTTCCCTCTCACTTTATTTCCTTCCTTCCTTTTGCATTTCCTTTGTTCTTTTCTTTTCCTTACGTCCCTCATTTCTTCCTATCTTTAAAAAAAAAAAAAAAAAAAAGGACATTCCAGGCAAAAGAACCAGCCACGCCTAAGATACCAAAGAGGAAACAACGTTCACTGCTCGAAAGAGATGAAGGGGAATGGCTGTGGCTGAAGAGCACAGAGAATTGGATTTTGGTGGAGAGAGAGAGAAGCCTTCAAAGGGGCTTGCAGGTCAGAGTGAGGAGTTTGGATTTTACTCCAGGTGTGCTTCTCTTCCTCTACCTACCCATAGCCCATTTCTCTCTCCTTCCACATGGTCTCCCTGTGAGATCTCATTCCATTTCACTTTTCATTAGTATCATGTGGTTACAGGACAACACTCACCAAACCTTTCTCTAAAATCCAGACCAGTCCTATCCTCCAGTGTCCTAAACCGTACCCACCCTTGGATTTTCACTGGTGCTTTACGCTAAAAAGTCCCAAACTAAAGTCATTCTCTTTCCCTCATACACTGTTCTTTCTTCATTTTGTTAACACCACTATCAACCCAGTCACTTAAGCCAGACGCCCAAGCTTCAACCTAGCTTCCTCTCACCTCCAACACCTAATTACCAACATCAATTTTTCAAGTTTAAAGGAGAGATAGGGAAGAGGGTAAATAGAAAAGGAATGGAATCTTTTGCCTCCACTAATAATGACACTTGCCAGTGCAGCTCATACATAAGCCAAAGTTAACAACCCATCTCAGGAATGTTGTCTTAGTCCCAGCTACACAAGTCTATATAACACCTCAACCTAACCAACCCACGCCACTGTCCCTCTCAAACAGTCTCAAGAGAGACTACAGAACTTAAAAATCATGTCTTCCAGTTAGAAGATATCTCTGAGGCTGCCTAGTGATCTCCATATTTATACAAGGAAAAACACACAGAAGGTTAAGTCGTGTGTCCCAGATCACTGAGAGAGACTACACAATCTATTTCACTTAGCTTGTATAGTTATTTGTTCATATGAGCTAAACCTTGAACCAGAACTTGCATATATAGACTTGGGCATTATTCTATCATATCCCCATAAAATCATTCCGAAACTGCTGCGTAAGCCACTTAAATGACCCATTTTATATTATTAACATAACATATTAATAATCTAAAACTATGTTTTTAAAAGAAGAATACTTCATTTTCTGAGAAAGTCTACATTATCGCAAATTAACTTTTTTTAAGTGAATTCTCATCATTGGTCAGAGAGCCACCAAGATCTGATCTTTCAACAAGGTCACAGAACTCACAGGGCAAACCACTGGACAAGATTTACGATGATCCCCCTTTTCACTGCTTCTCTTTGAAAGTAACAAGAACAGGGAGAAATAAGTGCCTATGTATGTTCTAAGAGCTACATACAGTGATCAATTTTAGGTACCACCTCTGTAGACTCAATTTATAACCAAGCTGCTGCACTGTATTTATGAACATTTTAAAAACAAGATTCTCAGGCACCTGGGTGGCACAGTCGGTTAAACACCCAGCTCTTGGTTTCAGCTCGGATCATGATCTTGGGGTCTGGGGCTGAGCCCTGCATCAGGCTCCAAACTCAGGGTAGTGTCTGCTTGAGATTCTCTCTCTCCCTCTCCCTTTGCCCTTCCTGCTTGTGCTGTTTCTCTCCCTAAATAAATAAATAAATATTTCAAAAACAAAACAAAACCATATTATCTCTGATAAACTTAAGTCTCTTGTCCTCCCTTCCCTCAACCTGTGAAGACTACAATATACCTCTTAAGAGGGTATACCACCACTCCCCATTCTCTTTGGGTACCTTTTTTCCTAGCTAGACCTAGGGTTAGTCTGTGCTTTTTCAAATTATATATTCCTTTCCCATGTCCTTTGCTCCCATGCTCACTACCCTAAATATAAGTTGAAAATCACTGTCCTAATTTACTGCAGGCCAACAACCACCACGGGCTAGAAAATTAATGCATGCCTCGCTTAAAGACAAATTTTAGTTACTTCTGAGTTTTTGATACTTGACCTAACCTTCTCCATCTTCACTATATAGACAAATAGTTTGAGTTCCTTTATGTAAAGATACTTATCTTTGCATCTCTACTTTTGAGATTGATCGAATTAGATATCCATAATTGAATACAATCAATAAAGAGATTTCCAAGAGTTTCTGGAAGGTGCTCTACTTTGCTTTGAATTTTTGTTATTTTTCAACTTTGCCAAAAACCTACAAGATTTGGTAGCTCTTATCATTGTAATAAGGTCAACACTTCAGATCTATTATACTACTGGAACAGGAATAGGGAGGTCTGTATATCCCACATTTGTTTGGCCTGTAGTGCCTACCCGGTAAATCTGAATTAGTATTGATTTACTATATTATTTCTTCAGTTAATTTATTCTCCAGTATGTACTGTTGCATTGTTCAAATGTAAGAGTCCTGAACTGGATACAAAATAAACCTAAGGTTTACATCCTGCTTCCTAAGGATTATCTAACACTTTAAAGTAGTTACAAATGAAATAGATAAATAGGAAAACAAAACCTTGAGATTATGAACCCAAAGCGCCAACAAAGGCAGCAAGAATGACAAGCAACCACAGGACAACAGGATAGACTATGAAGTACAGAGGTTAGGTAGGATTCAGGTAGGTGGGCAGGGCAGGGGAGTGGATCCCAGGTAGAGGGAGCACTGTGGTAAAGCACTGGAAAGAACTAAATCCATGGTACAAGGGAGAGGAGGATGGCACAGGCCTGAATGAAGCAGATAACTTGTGTTACAGCACAAGAATTTGAAGCTGGATAGGCAGCTGGGATCAGGCGTTCCTCAGGGGCAGAGAGGCCCTTTATACTAATAATAACATGAAAGGTTGGGGAAATTTTCCAACACACAGGTGGCTTTCAAGCAGGAAAAAAAATCAAAACCACAGTATTTCTTTGAGATTCCTTCTCTTCTCCTTATTCCTCATCTATATCTATCTATCTACAGAGTATAGCATTCATTTAAATAATTTGAGTTCCTTTATAAAGTTAAGATACTTTTAAGATTTTATTTATTTATTTGACACAGAGAGATCACAAGTAGGCAGAGAGGCAGACAGGCAGAGAGAGAGGGAGGCAGGCTCCCTGCTGAGCAGAGAGCCCGATGCAGGGCTCGATCCCACGACTCTGAGGTCATTACCTGAGCTAAAGGCAGAGGCTCAACCCACTGAGCCACCCAGGCGCCCCAATACTTTTTTTTTTTTTAAGATTTTATTTATTTGCCAGAGAGAGACACAACGAGAGAGGGAACACAAGCGGGGGAGTAGGAGAGGGAGAAGCAGGCTTCTTCCTTCCCCACCAAGCAGGGAGCCCGATGTGGGGCTCGATCCCAGAACCCTGGGATCATGACCTGAGCCGAAGGCAGACGCTTAAAGACTGAGCCACCCAGGTGCCCCTAGCTAAGATACTTATAACTCGCATTTCTACTTTTGAGATTGAGAGATATGTGTATGTATGTGTGTGTATATATATGTATTTCTCCAAGACACTAGTTTCACCAGGTTATACACACAGCAAAACAAATATTGCCTGATAAAAACAAAATCCATGCACTCACATACTAAGTTACCATTTACAGACTGCTAACTATATGCTAGGCATTATGCTAAGCACTTTGCATAATTTCATCTAATCCTTACAACCACCCACAGTATTATCCGTATTTTATAAATGAAGCCAGGATCTTCATTGACCAACATCACAGGTCTAGGATTCAGGCCAAGGGCTGCCTACTTCCAATTCCCATGCTTTTAAACCACTGCACATGGGACTAACCTCAGAAGTCTTCTAAGGAGAACATCACAGTGCTTCCATTTTTCTGGGGCACAGGGGACAGATAGCAGGTTTTCCTCAATCACTGCTGAGTTACCCCTTCTGCTCAAACCAAGATTATACATAGCCGAAAGGTCAGATGGAATTATTTCTCCCAGCACTGCCAAATCCCCACCACCGAGATGCTCAGGCTTCTAAAAACGGTAGAACAAAGGCCTGAGGAACAGAGCAAAGCAAGGGGAAACTAAACAAATCTAACAACCCAGTAGGATAATCAGCACTTCCTGAACCAACAAGATTCGCTGACCAGGGAAAATGAGTTGGGGGAACAGCAGGAGACTTACCACCTCTGTAAATGTTGCTCAAGCCCCAATCCTCCAAGAGAAGCCCAACAGATGAGGCCAGAGTCCTCTTTTTTTTCTTGTTCCGAAGGGTAATAGTCTCTATTTTGTTCTCAAAGTCATGCTCTGTACCAGAGGGACAATAATCTCTCTCTCACCCTAAAGGTCCCAGTACAATAGCTGTAAGCATCCTCAAAAACAGGCAGCAACAAAATGACACGGCATCATATTGCTTTTTCCAGGATTCAAGTCCTAGATGAAAGGCATCATTATTTACAATCATTATAATTACAAATGATAATCTAACATCAATGCTATGCTTGGCCTTCTATGATAATAATATAGGGATGCCATAAACCCTTTCATCCAATTATCTCTCGGCTCTTCAGAAATCAGGAATAACAAAAGCTTCTGCTGGCATTGCCATCCACTGTCTGCCGAGGTTAAGTCATAGCCCAAGGAGAAAACTGACCAGTTCGGGCTGATTCACTCACAGCAGGTCCTGAGTGAAACTCCAGATTTTCACTCTTTCAACTTTGTTCCGACTTGAGGAATTCTCTCTCTGCCAAGGTGAAAGCGTCACTCAGAAGGACTCCTCTTCCCTAACAATTGTTCATAACTCAACAAGAAGAACGGAGATTGTTTAAAGTATACATAATACACTAAAAATAAAGACAGCAGCCTAGCAATATTAAAGATACTGGAAGGCGGGGAAGGAGGCATAAAATGCTGCAGCCCGGACTGCTGAGGAAATCACATGGAATCAAAAGGCTTTTTACTTTGGGTATAAGCACAGAACATATGATTTATTTATGTAGGCAATTTTGTTCCTCAAAAGAAACCAAAAATGTTGCAATACTCACTTCAACTTTGCTAAGAATACAACATATGCAAACGTGCAGAACTAGACATGTTCCCAAAAACAAGGTTACTCGAGGAAGGGGTTCCAGAGAAAACTCTGTTAAGAACAATCCACCTTCAGTGTTTCCTAACCATTTCAGTCCTCACTGGTCTCCTTCTCCTCGACACCTCCAGAATTGAGAGACTACACCACACACCCTTTTGGAGGGTGCCTTTGTTTCATGTGCATTGCTCACATTATGTCAACAAGGAGGGCAGGAGCCAATCTTCCATTATTTTTCTGTATGCCACAGCATCACAGAGCTGAAAATACTGTAGATGCTCAGTTATCCTTGTGGCTCCTGGCTGGCAGGCCAAGCTGTCTCTTCTGCGCTCTGCATTACACATAACTACGCCCTCTCGTTTCATGGTCATAACATCCCTACAGAGGCAGGAAGGACAGTTACTACAAATGAGGAACCAGTGGCTCACACTGGTTAAATGAGTTCCCAAAGCCACACCAGCAAATAGTAGTCAAAGAACTTGAACCCAATATCCCTAACTGCAAGTGCTAGACTCTTCCTGAAAATTCTTTGTGCAAAGGATTATCAACATCTTCTCTCACAACATTCTGATTTTTAATAACTCGTCCCAACTGAACCTTCCTATAAGCAATTCAAGTCAGAAAATGCTTCACAATACTTTGGGGTTGCTCAGATAGGAGCAATGAGAATACAAGGAGAATTGTTTCAAGTTCATACTCCATGTTCAGTCAGCAGTACAGTACAGTGACAATGGCCTCGGCCAGAGCCTACAAAGACTTACCATTCTATCTCCTGAGGTTCACTGGTTCACTTCTGGAAGGAGACATTTTATACAGAAAATGACATGAAGATTTTTAACCATAACAGGTTAAACAGAAAGATTGTTGGCTCACTGATTCTGAGAAAATGAATTTAAAAACTAAGTGATTCGCCTAGAGTCAGACGCGACCCTTCTGAGCCATCCCTGACTCCTCTCTCTTTCCCCAGTAACGGTCAACACGTCATGTTGTGCCACCTTGGCACAACTGACATTTTAGGCCAGGAAAGTCTTTGTTGTGGTGGGGAGGGAGGGCTATTGGGTACGCCGTAGGATGCTTAGCAGTATCCTTGGCCTATACCCCCTAGATGCCAGTATTACCTCCCACCCTGTAACAATCAAAAATGTCTCCAGACATTACTAAATGTCACCTGGAGGTAACTGCTCCTGGTTGAGAACCACTGGTCTAGACCAGTAGTCTCCAAAGAGAGGTACACAAAACAGTCCACTGGGGAAGGCAAATATATAGATGAGACTCTCCGTGTATATTATCATCTTAAAAAATAAGACCTTCTCTTTATTAATACTTACTAGATGGCCCAACACTAGCGTTCCCATCCAGTCTCTATGTCAGCCCGGGTCTCATACGAATCTAATGGAATAAGCAAAGAATGGAAGCTCCGTAGCGCAGGCTGACGTGGAATGAAATGTACTACAGTTCATGTGCTTGGTTAAGTAGATTTGCTGATCACATTTGTTTGAAATGAATTAACCCTCACAAAGCAAACAAGGGGCTTAAAAAGATTCCTGCAAAGATACCTTAAAGACAGCATACACGAACAACAAAAATATGGCAATGCCTCATTTCTATTTGGGTGTACTTTTTTTTTAAGATTTTAATTACTTATTTGATAGAGCGCACGCAAGTGAGCGCATGCACAAGCAAGGGCAGCAGCAGGCAGAAGGGAAGGGAGAAGCAGGCTCCCCGCCGAGCAGAGAGCCAGATGGGCTCCATCCCACCTGACCCGAAGGCAGAAGCTTAACCGACTGAGCCACCCAGGCGTCCTTCCTGGTGTAGTTTTCTTCAGTCGCATTATGATATAGAAACAAGATATGACAAGAAATGCACCAAAACCTATCCAGAGAGCTTAAAATACACATTTGCATCTCTTATCATAAATGATAAACTTCATTTTAAGTATATACTGTGCCTTCAGATATTAGCTAATGATAGCAGGACATGCACATAATGTATAAACAAAAAGGCATACATACAATGAAGGGATTAAATGTTTAACTGAGAAAAGGAGACCTCACTGGTCTCCTTCCCCTCAACACCTTCAGAATTGAGAGACTACACCACACACCCTTTTGGAGGGTGCCTTTGTTTCATGTGCATTGTTCACATTATGTCAACAAGAGGCTAGGAGCCAATCTTCCATTATTTCTCTAAATAATGCCATTTAGATAGTGCCATTCCATGCAAAAAGTTTAGCGAACATGGCTCCAAACCAACACCAATAGAACTTTTTATGATGATGAAATATTTTCTATCTGTGCTGTCCAAAATTGTAGGTCCTAACCACGTGTGGCTATTAAGCAAATGAAAAGTGGCTAGTGTGCCTGAAGAATTAAAGTTGAATTTTAATTTTGGTAACTTAAACAGCCATATGTGGCTGTGGCTACTTTACCGGACAGCACAGCCCTGGACCTTTGGTAGATTATGTTATCTTGAAACATAAAGCTCCCAGCAGGCAGTGCACTTTCCTGCTTTTTGTCTTTGGCCATGGTATTCTCTCTGCCTTGAATCTACCTCAAATAACACCTTTCTTTAGCTTTTCTGACTACTCCTGACCCCACAGAATTAATTGCTGCCTCGGGTCTGTTGCCCTCCCCCTTTTATAACCTTCCACTCCCACACTTAGAGCTACTGGCTCGGGCATCTGAAGTTCTGGCATTGGGAGTTCCTCAAGGCAGTGTCTTATTTATCACTGGCTGATGTCCAGGACATCATGAGTGCTCAGTAATGGTTACTGGATATGGCAATGAATGGACCAACAAACCCTGATCACCCTGTTTAGACTGCAGTGCTACTTCCACCATACCAAAAAAAAAAAAAAAAAAAAGCTCCAGAAAAGCAGAATGAAGGCTACTCTTTGCTACTTCGCACTGCCAGATGCTACTTCAATAGACAATACCATTTCTATTATTACCACCGTTTGGCTCTTTCAGATGCAGATGTCACAGTTATTTCTTAAGCAGGCTTGAAAAGCATTTAGCCTTTGAAGAGCACAAAATGAAGGTACTTGGTGGTGTGAGCCCCTCTCTGAGGGTCACCTTTTAAATACTGCCATGACTGCTCTGAGGCAGTCATGGCTCACGGATCCCAGATTAATGTTTATCAAGCTTTTCCTGTGTACTCTACATGCAGCTTTAGCTACTCAGGTACAAGTGGACGCCTCCCCTTATCCCCTCCCACTCAAAACCCACGTGAAACTGTTTATCATCTTGCATTGAATGAGTATGACTTTGTTAGAAAGACCAAAGGCAAGGCTTTGACCATGCAATTGCTTATTCTGGATTTCATTTCTGAATTCTAGATTTGGCTATATTTAGCAAAGCTAAAATCATCATCGTGCCCGAAGCCAGGAAGAAGACACCATTCACAAGCCACCCCCTGAAAATCTGCAGTTGCCACTAAAAAACCAGACTTCCCAGCAGGCAAAGACATCTGAGGTGGGAGGGATCAAATTGGTGTTTGCGTCAGAGAAGACCTCAGGTGCTCAGAACCAACCTCTCTGCCTGGCACTTAAGCTCTCCATAATCTTATTGCCTCTTTTTTTCTCTCTAACCTACCTTCTGGTCTGGTCACACATCCTCACTCTCTCCCCCGTCCACTCCTTTCTCTAACACTGGTCATCCCACTCCCCCACCTGCTTCTCCTTCAAGCTGCCTGCCTCTCACTGAAACTTCCAGACGTCTCCCCTGCCCCCAAACACTACCCCCCCAACCCTTGCCCCACAATTAGCATAGGGCTGAGGCACAGACAGTAGTAGGGCAAGCTGAGAGCTAATCAGTAGTTACTCGAAAGACCCAGGGCTACCAAAGAAAGTGAGCAGCAAGTCAACAGCCAGGGAACAAATGTACAAGAATTCCCTTCTACCATTCCATGTCCTTCTTTCCTTCCATCTTCTTTCTGGAAGGGAAATTGGTACTAACCCAGATGATACCACTAGTCAGTATCTCTGAACTCATCATACTGCTTCACCGCTACACACTTGCATATGCTAGCTCTCTCTGCTTGGAAGGCCTTGGGTAACCCTCATCTGGACCGTCTGCTGGGCAATTTCCATTCCTGTTCAAACCATACTTCATCTATAAACCCTGGCCCCCAGGTCCTTTCTCTTTATCACCTCATGACATCTTTTTATCATCTACTATACACCAAGGGCCATGCCAAGTGCTGGACACTGATCTTAGGGTTATGTGTTGGCTATGAGCTCCTTAAGAGCCAGACCCATGTCCTATTCATCTTAGTAATTCTGGAATCTAATGCAGTGCCTGCCACAAAGAAAGCCTAACGAACATTCACTAAATGAACACATGTGCATATCAATACCAACACAAAGTAATCATATGCTACATATGTGTGTGTACACAGACATACATACATGTATACATATGTTTGTCTTAGGTGTTTAAACCTCACTACCTTGTGATGTTGGTAGAAAAAATTTTAAGTTTACTAGTACAGAAACTCACTCAGTAGTTCTCATTAAGTCTAAACCTAGATTTCCTCAGTGGAAGTAAGGAAACTGCTCTGATGGGGCACGTGGTCCACCTTATATAGGACTGATGCAGTTCTGGAAAGTGGTCTTGGACACAGCAGGTATTCAACAAACATTTACTGTTTAAACCTTAGACGTAAGGCCTCATATAGCTAAGGACAAATAACAAATGCACAGCTCTTCAGTCCTTCTCTGAGCGTTGCTCCAATTTTCCCATTGAGCTCATTCCAGAAGCTTAACCAAATCTTCCCTTGATATCACACGCCCATGACCTCAGACATGATTAGGAAGTAGTCGTGGCATCCTCACTGAGGAAGCTAGAGAAGATACCCACCTCTACACCCAGCCTGGAGGTAGCCATATTGCCTGAACTCATGGTCTAGAGTCTTTACTTCCCCCGAACGAGCCCCAGTGCCCAGTGAACAGTCAGCGAAAAAGGACGAGCAGGGCTGATACTGATGGAGAGATGGCAGCCCACGCATTCTCCTGTCTTACTCCAGCACCTCTCCCTCGGTGTTCTTGCACTCCTCACTATAAAGCATAGACTGATACCCATTGTAGAGAAATAGGGATGACAGGTGGGATGTGGTGCTAAAGAGTCTGTGTTTAAAACCCACCCTCCCCAAACCGTCTGGTCATTGCCCTGGCAACTCAATGCATAATTGTCATCATCCTTGGACAACTCTGGCTGGGACTGGTGGTTAGATCCACGCCTGGGGACTCAAAGAGAAAAAGGTGCAGGAAGGAACATGGTCACCCAAGACATGTTGACCCTTTAAGGAGCTAGTGAGGCTTCTGCAGAAAAATATCTGACTCTGTCCACCCACCATGGGGAAAAGGATTGTTGCAGATTGCTATAGCCAAACCAACCTCCAGATTCCCCCCCACACTCTCCCTTAACTATATATAGGATAAAATGTTGCTGGCAAATAATGGCTACCACTCATTGAACACCTGAAAAATAATTCACATTCATTGCCTCAATCGATCTTTGTGACCACGCCAAAGGAGAGGGGTTCTCGATCTTTAGCTTGCATCAGAATCTCTCCAGAAATCTGTTCAAGCCCCACCCTCGTGGTTTATAGGGTGAGGCCTAATTTGCATCTCTAACGAGCTTCCCTATGATGCTGATGCTCCTGATCCAGGACTCCACGCTTTAAGAACCACTGCCATAGGGAAACAGATTCAGGAGAGATTTGAAATGTCTTATCCAAGGTTTCACAGCTAGGAAAGGACAGATGCAGAATTCGAACCCCGATCTGCCTGACTGTATAGAGCCAGTGCTTGTAACCATGGTATACTGTACGTGTGAATATGTGCCTTCGTCTTACCAAATGCACTGGCAGTTCCTTAAAGGCAGGCATCACCCTTTCGATCTCCCTATCATGCCTCTCAGAACTTAGTAGTACCTTTTTTATTTAGTAAATGCTACATAAATAATTCATATACAGGCTCCTACATAGCTATATACCTCTAAGAGCCACAAATTCAAACTCACTTATAGTCAAAGAATATAAAGAGAGCAGAATCACCAGACCCAGTTTTACAGGAGACTCTCTCCTGCTGCTCTGAGTCTTCGTCCATGCTATCTTCACACCTGCATAACTCCTACTCATTCTCTGGTCAGTCACTTCCTGCAGTAAGCAATTCTTGGATCTCTAAAACTGGGGGCCACTGCACCCTAAGCTTGTCTCCACGACAAGCACATATCACTCTATTCTAACGGGCTGTTTTCCATCTCTCAGCATAGTCTGTAAACTATAGCATCTAGTTTTATGTCATATCCCCAGGGCCTAGCACAGTGCCTGGCGCATCATAAATATGCCACGACTGCTTGATGAATGAATAAACGAATGCAGAGCTGCAAGTCCTTAATTCCATATAAAAATATCATAATGCATGATGTGCAGTTCTCAGGGATGAATTCCAGGGAAGAGGAAGATAGCCGAGATAACAAAGACCAACTTTGCCTTTCTCTCCCCCATCATTCAGACTCTGAGAACAGGCACTGCTTAGGGTAGCACCAACTACAATGAGACAATATTCCAGCTGAACAAAATGCTCCTGAGCTGTAAGGTCAGCAGAAGCCATTCAAAGAGAAGGAAAGAGCTCTGTGCCCCCTCATTCCTCCTAATTTCTCTCTCACATACTCCTCCATTTCTCCATCCCACTGCAGTTAAGGGCTTTGGCACAGGGATGAAAGACACAGATCAGACTCAAGGGTGCAGATCTGGCAGCGGGCACAGAATCATCTCCCATCCTGCACCAAAGCCCACAAGGAAAGATCCACAGGACAGTGACTCAGGCCCCGGATTAAGTCCAGCTAGAGCAGTGCTGAGAATGGAAAAGAGCAAGAATTTCACAAGGACATTAATTGTCAGATCTTTTTTTTGTTAAGCGTTTTTAAAGTAAAGGCTTTCACCCTAACGCCAGAAAAATGGGCCCAAGTTGAACCCGGTACTTGCACAAGCTGAGAGCCAAACACAGCTTCTTCTTCATCTCAACCCACATGCCTGCAACAATCACCATGACAGGCATCTCCCAGGCCCAGATTAGGACCTTTGCTTCAACCTGAGCTTGCAAAAAGGCTCCTTCTCCAGCTTATAAACTGTCCACCCCAAAACCACCATGTTGACCTAACAGAAGCCTCTCCCTTCCCCCATCCCCTCTCAGCAATAACACAACCTACAGTAGGTTGGCCCCATCCAATTAGTTTGAATAGCTTCATCCCCAGGAAATTGCTGCTTTTATTAAAAATAAAAGCACACAAGGCAGGCAATGGGCTGTGAAAAGTATGAGTCTGGCATAATTATGAAGGTCGAGGTTACCAAAAGATACATGCAAAGATTTCCAGAAAGCCTGGGGGATAAAAATATATATTTACATATCTATAGATACACAAATGAACACGCATGGAGAGAATTTACACAGCAGATCTAAATAATATCTTATCCAATTGAGGAAAAACAAAAATCAGATGCCACTCTCAAGTACTTCTTTCCGCTAAAAAATAAAAATAAAAACTAAAACAGGAGGCAGAGGGGCCTAGTAGACTGGTTTCAAAATAATCACATTCATCTCGTGTAATTTCTGTTATCTTGGCTACATCCTGGGGACCTGATTATAGTTCGGTCAGGAAACAAAACTAGTCAAATCCACCAAAAGCCTTGGCTCTTAGAAAAACATATTCCCATTCTCTGAAAATCCTCTCTTCCTCCAATGCCTGCTCCTGGGAGTGGGAAAGTTGGGTAGAAGGAGAAACCCCTCTCTCCTTAAAGCTACTCCACCTCCACCCTTCAGCCCTCACATCACAATTTCAAGTTTAAGAAAGATGACAAGCCCAGCACCCTACATTTGATGTGAAGCTTTACACTTTCACACATACGTTTTCTCATCTGATCCTTATAATTCAGTAAGGCAGACAAGAATTGGCTTGCCAATTTTTAAAGAAATAAAATAAAAGGCCACCGAGGTAAACAATTTCCAGCAACGTTCTTCCACTCCACAAGCCCTGTCACTTCCAAATCTCAGTTTTAAATTTCTCAAGGACAATGATTCACTGAGCAAGGGGAGGAGGAAGGGAGGGTCAATTGGTCAAAACCCATTCATACACTGAACAACTAGAAACCAGTCTTGCTGCATCAGCATAAGATTTTAATTCACGGCACACTGAAAAAGTCCCACCATACCTTCCGCCAACACCTCGTCCACAGTGACCTGCTGTCGCCCAATGCCAAAGACCCTTCCGATGTAGCCACTGCCCAGGCCCGAGGTGCTGCCCCCACCTCCGCTGGAGCCGGAGCCCAGGCCAGAGCCGCCCTGCTCTCGCCGGGAGTCGAAAAACTTCTTCATCTTGCGAATAGGAAGCAGTAAAGCAAAATACCGACGGTTTCTGGATTTTTTTTTTTTTTTTTTTTTTTTTTAAAGAAAACAAGAGATCCAAGGATTTCTTCTCGGATTTCAGCTCGGAGAGGAGCCACCCGAATCCGGCCGTGGGGGTGGGGGCTGAGGGAGGATGCCTATAGGAATATGCGTGTCAATCGCGCCGCGGTCCCCTCCTCCTCAAGAGAGCGATTCGTGTAAGTTTAAACCTGTGATGACAGAAGAGAGAGAGGATGAATCAGTAACACGCTTACGAATTCAACCGCTGAGTCCTAGAGAGAGCGAAAGCCATCATCCCGGGGAAACGCTCCGTGCATTTTCCTAGCAAGAAAAACCCTGGGGCTGAAAACCCGGCAGAGCCCGGGACCCCTGTGCCCGCGGCTCGGAAAAAGGAAGGATTCGGCCGCCTCGGCCAGCGCCGACCGAGCCAGGCACTGCCTCCCCCTCCTCCCGGGTCTCCCCGCCGCCCCAAAAGGCAGCATCCCGGCTGCACCCACTTGAGACGGCTCGGCGGCTGGCTCCCAGCTACCAGCCCTGCAACATTGTCACGGCCGCCGGGCCGGCCTGCGACGCGGAGAAGAGGCGGCGCTGCAGCGAGAGCCGGGACCGCGTTCGGCGCCCGCCCGCCCTCCAGCTGATCCCCGGAGCGCCCAGCGGAGACTGACCCGCCGCCCCTCCCCCGCGCGCGCTCCCGCCCGGCTCCATCCACCCAACCAGGAAGTGAAACGCCGCCGGAAGTGCCTCTCGGGACGGCGCGGCGACGGGCCGAAGCCCTCCTGTTGCTGCCGCTCAGTCGCGACAGACGAAAAGGAGTTGTCGGAGAGAAGGGGACCCGGGAGGGGGGTATCTCAGTGTGGAAAGAGTTTTGGAAAAGAACTTTTATCGCCCGGCCCGCATGGCACCATGGGAAAGGTAGTTCGGCAAAACCCAGCGGCTGGACTACAACTCCCAGGATGCCCCTGAAGGAGCGAGCGAGGTGGCTGCGGTGGCCTCCTCGGCCTCTAAGGTGGTTAGTGGGGTGGTGCATTTTGTGGGGATTCGGTTATTTAAACACATCCGGTAAAGAGACTGCCAGGGACTAGGAAACTGCTGCATGTTCCACCCTTTTGAGGCCATCTTATTTGCGGCTTGACCTCCCTGCACAAGGGATTCTGGGGGTTGTTGTTTCCAAAAGGATCGAGGCTGACACCTGAAGGACGCGCCTTAACCTCTTAGCCCCTAGCCTGTCCTGCGGAGCTTACCGACGTCACCTGGGCAGAAAGTGGAAGACAGGGGGTGATCGGGAGAATTTCACTGGCAGTTGGTAAAAGGCCACACCCGAACGCCAACCCGAAGTGAAATCTGTGCCCTTCTGCCCGCAACCTCAAAAGCTGTTTTTGCTCCAGTTGTTATTGAGAACTGCTCAGCGGTCAGCTCTGAATTAGGCGCTGTGAGAAAGCTTAACAAGACAGTGTTTCGTCTGAGAATTTACAGGCGAGACTCAAACCGAGAAACTTAAGGGGTGTGTGCAGGGCAGATTCTAGGGTACCAGCAGATCCAAATCGTTGGCTCTGATCCCAAACTTCGGGGCTGGGCTGCCACAGTGACGCTAAATTCTTCCACCTTTGCTGATGCTATGGGTGGGCCTGACCTTGACAGAATCTTCCCTCACACAAGAACCCAAGGCTGATCTTCTGTTATTTCTTTTTCACTTCAAGATTTCCTCCTTGATGCTTATTATACAAATATCGCCTGAGTGCCCAAGTCCACTAGGTGGACAACGTGATTTTCATCTGCCAAATTTAGAAGATTTGGAAGGCTGGTTAGTACCCTTCTCCTTCCCTAGATTTCCTAATGGATGATGCTGAAAGTAGTTCCAAATCCCTGCCCCCGCTTCCCAAAAAATCCATGATTTTTCTAACCACCCGAATATAGGTTATTTCTCACCTCCACCCGCTCTGCCTAATTCTGCGACAGCACTCTTGGCTTGTAATTCGTCCCAGAACTTTTTCAATAGGCATTTGAGGAGAGGACGGAGAGGTACTCCAGGGGGGAAAAAAATGGTTCTTGCCTTCTCTAATCTGAATGTTGAACTGAGCCGTAACTGCTGCTTCTCCTTCCTCTTTTCCGTCCTCCTCTCTTCCTTCTCCTTTCCTCCTCCTCCCCTTCCCCTCCCCCATCCTTCTCCTCCTCCTCCTTCCCTCCCCCTCCTCCTCCTTTTTTCAAGTAGTGCCTTTGTAGTTAAGCTTCCTATGTAGAGACAGCATTTTTTCTTCCAGAGGGAGTCAATGTTGTCACCTCAGTTCACGAATTCATGCAGCCACCTCCAGGGTGGAATGCAGCACCTGCCAGAACATTCCCTCAAAGAAAGCCCACAGAGGCATGTTCTCTGCACTTTCCTTAAAAGGCTAGATTTTGTCTTGAGGAAGTTTGGAATAGACCTGAAAATAGATGGGAAAGTTCATTTGGAATTAGATTCATTGACCTCCATCTTTATCTACATCTATTGATCTTGACTGATTTTTTTTGAAAAGGTTCTGTTGGGTCCCAGAATCTGTTCCTATCTCAGGTTTTACTTCTCTAGACATTCCCGTTACCAGACTAGGCCAGGCTTATGCAAATCCCAAGTCTCACTTCTGAGGAACAAAAACTTGTTTTTATCTGATAGGATTAAGGCAGCTAACAAGCATCCACGTGATGTTTTGAGGAGGTTTCTTTATAAAGAAGCAAAAAAAAGAAAAAACATTAGAACACTGGATTTCTTGCTTTCCATTCTTTCAGAGATTAATAACAATTATAATGACAAAGCTCCAGTTTTTAATCCTTTATATATAATAATTATTTGATCCTCATAACAGCCCTATGAAATAAGCTAATATTAATTGTACTCATTTTTTAGATGAGGGCTCTGAAGCATAGAGGTAAATGAGTTGCTCAAAGTCACACAGATAGTGACTAGCAAAGTCAGCGCTTAAACCCAGACTCTTTGGCTTTAAAGCCCAATGTTTAACTAGCTACACTGAATTGCCTACTCTCAAAGAACAAATACAAACTGATTAAAATACTAGAAAACAGTTAAAAACATATCTGCAAGCAATAGGGGATCAGGAGACGGAAATCTCTGCTACTCCATAGCTCTGCCCTAAGCCCCTTAGGTTTCTGAACCTATTTTCTCAGCCATAAAACCAGTGCTCTCTTACAACTCTTAATAATTTTCTTGGGGCGCCTGGGTGGCTCAGTTGGTTAAGCGACTTGCCTTTGGCTCAGGTCATGATCCTGGAGTCCCGGGATTGAGTCCTGCTCTGGGCGCCCTGTTAGGCGAGGAATCTGCTTCTCCCTCCAACCCTCTTCATGCTCTCTCTCATTCTCTCTCTCTCAAATAAATAAAAATAAAAAATATATAATAATTTTCTTGTTCCTGAGTGCAAAATAATCACAGATCAGCCACCATAAACCCAAAACTCCTACCACACTTATTTTCTGTGTAATTTGTCCCACCCTTCATCTCGTTCTTATTCAACTTTTCATGTATATTGTCACCTCAAGTACTCAAAGTCAGCGAACAGTCTTCTACTTACCTCTTTAAGCATTCAGTCCAATAGTATATATAGTATGTGTCCTTACCAGTAGGTAAATAAGCCAAATTATTGACTTCAAATTAAATGTGACATAGAAGAGAGCAATCTGATTAAGGTAGAAAAATTGATTTTAAGTATTCTGGACTAGGTAAGCTTTTGAACTTAGTCTAGGAGATACTATGGATGAATACCTAATCAAAGAGAAGGGGAGGGCACCTGGATGGCTCAGTATGTAAAGCAGCTGACTCTTGATTTGGGCTCAGGTTATGAGTTGTGAGGTGGGGCTCTGCGCTGGGCATGGAGCCTGCTTAAGATTCTCTTTCTCCCTCTGCTCATCTCCCCCCCCCCCCAAAAAAAAAAGAGAGAGAGAGAAGTGGAAAAGAAATTGACATTTAATGTATATTTTCCATATGCCAGTTACTGTATTAAGCACTTAACATAATACCTTGTTTAATCCACCTGTATGCATCTCTGCAAAGTAGATACTCTGACCTATTATATTAAAGTAAATACTGTTATACTGTTTTCCCCAATTTCATAGATAAAGCGTGAAAATTTTGTTAGTAGCAGAGGGATGTGCATGATTTGTTAGGTTAGGAGAAAATGGCCCTGTGGTGTGGCGAACTCATGTCACAATAAACCCAGTTATGGCAATGCGTGGTGCATCCTTAGAGGAAATCAAAGGGAAGGGGACCAACATTAATTAACTACCTTAACTAAGGCCCACACTTTGTTGGATATTTAATCATATCATTCAGTCTTCACAATACACCTCTGAGGGGCACATTAGTCTTAATTTTGTCAATCCAGAAACAGACCAAGCAGGGTTAATGTATGTCAACTATTGCTACACAGAGCCTGGAAAGGGCGGAGGCAGAATCAAAACCTGACTGACCTCAAAACCCTCGTCATTTTCACTACACCATGTGGCCATTCTATACTGCCAGTTTTTAGTCCAATGGAATTTATTAGAAATACAGATTACCAGGCCGCACTCAGATCATTAACTATTTGATCACTAAATAGTGAACTAACCAAAAGCATCACTTAAGGGGAAGAGCCATATACTTTTTTCTTCACTTTTGGTTTAGCAGTTTTAAAAAAACTTTTTAAAATTTAAATACTTTTCCTGCTCTTCTGAGGAATATTGACATATTTATCATAGTTATATTTTCTCCAGCACTAAAAAATGGTACACAGGGATACAGTTTTCATTTGCAGCAATTCTTTAGTTAGTGCTTAAAAGGACAGCTGAGGGATAAAAATGAATAAAATATAATCCTTCCAAGGAATTTAAAATATCCTGTAAAATTAAGTGTCTCAAACAACAGAGGAAAGTTAAAATGATAAGAAAAGCACAATTGTAGTAAAAACAGCTAGAACGTATTTAGGTAGGGGCAGGCCCGCAAGCCCCTTTTACCAACCATCCAGGTAATTCTGATTCATGTTCAAGTTTGAGAATCGCTGTTTAGCAGAAGGGAAATTATAACAACCATTTTCCTTCTCTAACAAGAACATGTATTGTTTTTGTTTTCTGGTTAGAAAAGTAATTACATAATCATTGAATGTAGTATAAAGAATAAAAGTCAACTCAGAATAAAAATCACTCAGAGATAACTGCTATTGACCTTTTTTTTATTTTTAGCATTGACCATTTTCATGAAGTTCAGGATTTCAAGGACCTTTCAGCCTACCCAGTGCAACACCTTTTTGGAGGTCTAAATCCCCGTTCTTCTTTTAGTTGCCCTGTAAATGTTGCAGCTACTCCTTCTGCTGTGTTCTGCTACTTACTGTTACTGCAGAACTTTTGAATTTACTTCCATTATAGTCTACATCAGTTCGTACTGTCATTGTTGGTTAACCAGTTCATGCCTTCAGGATTACATCACACTCAGCTTTCTGTCCTTTGCAGCTGACTCACACACACATAGTGGGTGCTCAATAAATATTTAGAACAAATGAATTAGTAATTTAATGAAAATACTGAAACATATTTAATGCTTCTTATCAGGGTCCTAATTAGACCTAACTCTGGTAGTCTAATTAACCACAGAAATATTCTTTTAGAAGAATTCCTTCAACACAGAAGTTTCTAGACCTGAAAGTTTGATGATCAGTAAATCTCAAAGGGTAAATAAAGAAAATGTACAGGATATTCAGTCCTCTCTAACAATATGAAAGGCACCTGAGACATTCTAGGTCACAATTTCCACCATCTCCTACAATTTATTTTTATGTCATTTGTTTAATATCAGTTTACCTTGAATTTTCATTCTCCCCCAGCAAATACCCCATTTTTCTCCACCTCTTTCCAGCAAAGCAATGGTCTCTCCTTGCCATCTCTACTAGTTCTCCACGTTACTATGTCCAATAAATGCTCTCGGCCCTTTTTTTTTAAGATTTTTTAAAATTTGTTCATGAGAGACAGAGACAGAGAGAGGCAGAGGCAGAGGCAGAGGAAAAAGCAGGCTCCCTGCAGAGCAGGGAACCTCATGCGGAACTCAATCCCAGGACCCTGGGATCATGACGTGAGCAGAAGGCCGAAGCCTAACCAAGTGAGCCACCCAAGTGCCCTCAGTCCTTTTTTTAAAAATTCAGTTTATTTAAACAAACAGGTAAAAAAAATTGTTTTACCCATTTCTCCCACCCATCACCGCCTGCCTCTGGCACCCATCAATCTGTTCTCTGTACCTAGAAGCTTAATATATATATATTTTAGATTACACATGTAAGAGAGATCATATGGTATTTGACTTTGTCTGACTTACTGCACTTAGTGTGATGCCTTCTAGATCCATCCATGTTGTTACAAAAGGCAAGATCTCATTCTTTTCTATGACTGAGTTCCATTGTATATGTATATATACCATAATTCCTTCACCCCAGTCATCCACTGATGGATACTTAGCTTGTTTCCATATCTTGGCTATTGTAAATAATGCTGTAACGAACATGGGGATGCAGATATCTGTTCAAGTTAGTGGCTTTCTCACCTTTAGATAAATACCCAGAGGTTAAATTGCTGGATCATATGGTATTTTTATTTTTAATTTTTTTTGAGGAACCAGCATACTGTTTTCCATAGTGTCTACACCAATTTACATTCCCACCAGCAGGGCACAAGAGTTCCCTTTTCTCCACACCCTCACCCACATTTGTTATTTCTTGTCTTTTTGATACTAGTCATTCTAATAGTGATGTCTCGTGGTTGTGATTGGCATTTCCCTAATGAGTAATAATATAAAGCATCTTTTTATGTACCTATTGGTTATCTGTATATTTTTGTTTGTTTATTTGGAAAAGTATGTGTTCACATCTTCTGCCCATCTTTTAACTGGACTGTTTGAGGGTTTTTTTGCTATTGAGTTATATGAGTTCTTTATGTTTCGGATATTAGCCCAGTATCAGATATGTTATTTAGAAATATTTTACCCATTCAGTAGGTTGCCTTTTCATCTTGTTGATGGTTTCCTTTGCTGTGCAGAAGCTTTTCAGTTTGGTGTTTATTTTTGTTCTTTGTTGCTTTTGGTGTCAGGTTTAAAAAAAATCATCTCCAAGACTTATGTCATGGAGCTTACTACCAATGTTTTCATATAGTTTTATGGTTTCAGGTTCAAGTCTTTAATTCATTTTGAGGTGATTTTTGTGTACAATGCAAGATAGTGGCCCAGTTTTATTCTTATGCACATGGCTGTCCAGTTTTCCCGACATCATTATTAAAGAGACTATTTTTTCCCCATTGCATGTTCTTGGCTTCTTTGTCTTAAACTAATTGACTATATATGTAGGGGTTTATTTCTGGGCTTCCTGTTCTGTTCCATTGATAAATTTGTTTTGGCTGAGTACCATACTGTTTTAATTAGGATAACTTTGTGACATAGTTTAAAATTAGGGAGCATTATGCTTCTTTCTCAAGATTGCTTTGGCTATTTGGGGTCTTTTATGGTTCCATACAAATGCTGGGATTTTTTTGTTCTGCTTTTGTGAAATATGCCATTGGTGGTTTGTTAGGGATTGCACTGAGTCTGTAGATTGCTTTGGGTAGTACAGACATTTTCACCAATATTAATTCTTCCGATCCATGAGCATGGAATATCTTTCCATTTATTTCCGCTATTTTGATAAATTTCCTTTTAGCATTTTTTTCAGGATATAAATACAGGGGTTTTTTGTTTTGTTTTTTTTTTGTTTTTACTATATTAGATCCCATTGCACATTTGGTATATTCTTTAATGTTTTTTTCATTTAATTATTTCCCAGTTCATTTTATATTCTCCAGAAACATTATTTTTAATGGATACTTAATAATCAGTTCTTTACTGCTGAATATTTTATTGTTTCATTTTAAAATGCTACTGCTTTAGATATGCATTACGTATATTTACATTACATTTACATGTATATTATTTACATATATATATTTAATTATGTTTCCTCCAGGAAAGTTATACTGATTTGCTCTCCACTCTTGATTCAGTTAACATATTTATTAAACGTCTACTATGGGTTATACACCAGAAATTTTTATTGCAATGAACAAAATAGATACACTCTTTGTTCTCAAGGAGCTTTTGGTCTTCAGACATTCAGTCTGGGCACCTGGATGGCTCAGCCGGTTAAACATCCAACTCTTGATTTCAGCTCAGGTCACGATCTCAGGGTTATAAGAATGGCTCCGGTGTGCTCAGTGTGGAGCCTGCTTAAGTTTCTCTTCCTCTGCCCCTCCCTGCTCATGTGTGTTCTCTCTCTTTCTAAAAAACAAACAAGCAAACAAAAACACTGAATTTGTACAGTTAAAAGAGAAATCCATCCCATTCGATAGGTAGAGATGGCGCTCATTGTTTTAAATTGTCATTGTTTAACTTAGTGAGCTTGGGTACTTTTTATTGACAGGGACTCTCTCCTTAGTCAAACTTGAGCCAGGCTCCTCTGAGTCCTCTTTTGGACTAGATCTTCACCTTGGGCTCTGTGGTTGGCCCACTTAATCTTAGCAAGAATCCTGCTGAGTCAGTTTAGCAAAAAACCCCACCCTTGATATCTGATCACTTTTTGATATCTGATCAAATTTCTCATCCCCCCACTGTCCATATCTTATCTCTTGGCCGGCCTTCAGTGAGAATCCTACTGAGTATATCTAGCAAGAATCCCCCTAGCTCGATGTTTCTCCTCTCAGGAATTTTCTCTCCACTGACCCCCACCCTTGGCTATAAATCTCCTACCATCCTGGTTGTATTTGGGCTTGAGCTCCATCCTTCTCCCCTAGTACAAAACCCTCATTGCAACTGCAGTAGTTCTTTTTAAATAAAATCTTCCTGTCTTTGGCAAGTGTCATGAAAATTTTTTTCTTTAACATCATGTTCATTACTCCATTCATTAGTTATTTAGTTAAATACCCGTCACGTGCCAAAACTGTGCTAGCGTTACACGATTTCTTTGACCTTGGTGCCTGCGGTTTTTGGTCTTGCTTCTTCAAAGACCGAAGAGGTAAACCGGATGAAGAGTGGCACAGGGAAGATATGGAACAGAATAAACAAGGTTTCTCCTTGTAAGAGAGTTTACACTGGGGTCTGGGTGAGGACAACACAATAAATAAGCAAACAAGTCAAGGAAAATGTTAGATAGTGATGAATGCAATACGGATAATTAGACTAGGGTGATGTGATAGAGTACTTCTGTGACTACTTTAGGTTGGATGTTCAACTCTTTATGTACTAATAACATTAATTAAAACCATTATCACATAAATGGAAAGCCCTTTTCCCCAATTTGATCTTTGGGCTTTTTTTTTTTTTTAAGATTTTATTTATTTATTTATTTGACACAGAGAGAGCGAGCGCGAGAGAGGGAACATAAGCAGGGAGAGGAAGAAGCAGGCTTCCCCGGGGGCAGGGAGCCGGATGCGGGGCTCGATCCCAGGACCCCTGGGATCATGAACTGAGCCGAAGGCAGATGCTTAACCTACTGAGCCCCCCCAAGCGCCCCTGGGCGCTTTTTTTTTTTTTTTTTGATGACTTATTTTTAAAACTATTTTTCTAGTTATGATAATACATAATCGTTTGTAAAATTTGGAAATATAGAAAAGCAGAAAAAAGGAAATAAAAAAATTGATCTTATTATTCACTAGTAAACCCCACAACTTTTAGAAGGATATCCTTCCTATCTTTTTCAGTGTGCATGTATATTACCAACGAACGTCTATGTTATAGTTTTAGCTTATAAAGAATATACTGCATTACAGCCTGTCCTATGTGCAAGGACCTCTAAGAGGCATTGAAAATTTTTCAAATGATAAAATAATAAGCAAAAATAGACATGGGACTTACAGATTTAAAAAATCATACATTTTTCCAAAAAAAATCATAAATTTTTCAGTTTAGCTTGGGTAGAGTAGGCAAGAAGATGGTTAGGATATAAACATTAATCAAATAAATGTAAAATTTGAGGAGAGAAGTTTTATCTTATTAACCACAATATCCTCAGCACATAAAATAGTGCTGGGGAACCAGTGGTTTATTTTCATTCATTTGTATTTTTCATTCTCTCATGAGTATAAAAATATTCTCTCCGTTATTATATCCATTTCCTATTCTAATTTTGTGTATTTATTTTTTCTCCCATTTAATTTGATCAGACCAACTGTTGTCTGTATTTTCAAAGAAACTGCTATTAGGTTTTTTAAAACTGTGGAGATTTTTCTAATTCATTATTTTCTGCCTTTATTTATATTTTGTTTTTCCTTTGGCTTCACTTTGCTTTATTTTGTTATGGTTCTAATTATTCAGACAGATATTTGGTTGATTTGTTTTTTTCTTATTTCAAAGTAAAACCATTTAAAGCTAAGACTTTCACTCAGTCAATATAGATTTCACATGTCGCAGAAGTTTTCACTTTTCTCTACTCTTTCTTTAGTATTCTAATTACAATAAATAAATAAATACTCTAACTACATTTTACAATGTTTAGTCCCTCTTTGTCCCAAGCTTATTTAATGTCCTGTTTACTCTTTTATCTTCTTGTTTTGTTTTTAAGAGCTTAGACTAGCATTTAGACTAGATCCTATAACTTTATAAATATGTTAGCTGTTACTATTATGAAATTGGTTTTTTTTGTCTTTCAATAATAATTTTTCACATTTAAATTATAAAAATATACTGATTAAGTTCTTTGTTTGCCTTATTTCAATGACTCTAGAGAGTTCTTTTATACAATGATCTTTGAATTTTGGGGGTCTTCTCTCAAACAGGTGGAATATATCATCAAGCAGTTTGTTTCTACAAAGATAGAATGATATGCCTCTAAAAGATATCTGCGTGAATGTGTCTTTGTTGCCTTTACAAGTTAAAGAGAAGATACATTGGTTAACTACACAATTCCTGGATGTATTTTTTTTCCTTCAAATCTTTAGAAATTTCCCCAGTGTCCTCTAATATTTATTTTTGAGGAAAAATCTAAAACCTTCCCTATTTTTGTTCCTTTGTAGTAAATTTTACTGTAGGATTCTTTATCCTTAAAATTCAAAACTTACAAGGGTGGGTCTACATAATAGTTTCTTTTATTTATTTATTTATTTATTTTTTTTTTTTTAGATTTTATTCATTTATTTGACAGAGAGAGAGAGAGAGCGCGCACAAGCTGGTGGAGCAGGAAAGGGAGAAGAAGACTCTCCACTTGGCAGGGAGCCCGATTTGGGGCTAGATCCCAGGACCCTGAAATCATGACCTGAGCTGAAGGTAGACACTTAACCGACTGAGCCACCCAGGTGCCCTTCGGTCCCATCTTTCTATATAAATCTTTCTAGGAGTCTTCTGACTACAGTTTGGCCTAGGTGCCCTCTGTAGTCTGGCCTACGTGCCCAGCTGATATGCAGCTAACATCCTATGATTTTCCTTCACCATCATCTTGGGAGTTTCCTTTCCCTCCTCCTATGTTGGAACCTCTGTTTTCTGTATCCCATCTTTCTTATTTTGATAAGAATAACCCTCTTAGTTTGATAAGAATTATCCTCATTACCTTCTCTAGAAGAGTGTACAGAAGGAAAATTTTTGGAAAAATACCATGTCTGACATGTTTTTATTCTACTCTAATACTTGATTATTTGGTTAGTATACAATTCTAGGATAGAAATAATTTTTTGCAGAATTTTTAAGGCATTGCTCTATTATCTTCTAGCTTTCAGAGTTATTCTTAAGCAGTATAAAGTCATTCTGATAATGGACTCTTTGTATGTGAATCTTTCTCTCTCTCTCTCTCTTTTTCTCTCTCTCTCACTGTTTATAGGATATTCTATTTGTCCCCAGTATTATCCTAGAAATACATATCCTGCAGGTCTGGAAATTTTTCTTAAATTATCTCACTGATGATTCTTACCCATCTGTTTTCTTCTAATTTTTCTTTGGGAATTTTCTCTTCTATTTTCCCTCTCTCTGTTTAAAAAAAAAAAAAAATGTTTTTTGTTTACTGGGTAGACTATTTTCTCACCTTTATCTTCCAATTCTTCTACTGAATATTTGAAATATTTATCATATTTTTAATTTCAGGAACTTATTCTTTAATCATTTCTTTTTATATGATTCTGTTATTTCATGAATATAATAACTCCTTCAGGATTAATGATTTTTTTTGGTTTGTTTTCCTTACATGGTCTCTTTTTCCATCAAGCTGCCCTTTTCTATTTATTTGGCTGACTTGGTCTCTTTGTCTCCTATCAAGACTTTCCTTAACATCTGACAATCCTTGGCTGTGTATTCAGATTTAAGGCTGGGGATTTGAATAGATGACTAGAAACTGAGGGCTTAAATAGGATTCGTTGACTGTGAGCACTGCTATAGGGTAAACCTCTGAACTTTGTTTCTTTTTTTTTTAACTCTACTTTTTTTTTTTTTTAAGATTTTTATTTACTTGATAGAGAAAAGGAGAGAGATTACAAACCGGGGTAAGGGTGGAGGGAGAAACAGACTCCCCGCTGAGCAGGGAGCCCGATGTGGGGCTCTATCCCAGGACCTTAGGATCCTGACCTGAGCCAAAGGCAGACACTTAACTGACTAAGCCACCCAGGTGCCCTTGAAGTTCGATTCTTTAGACCTTAGCTGGTCAGATTTCTCCAGAAAAGATGCTTTTCATGTATTGCCTGGAGGCGAAGACTAAGTCATCTGTGTTGGAGATCCTGGTTAGGGGAGAGACCAACGGGTGCTGGCCTGCAGTGTGCAATTCCTTAATCTTCTCAGCATTGATGCTGTATTTTGGTTTCCCAGAGGAGAGATCCTCTCTTTTTTACTCTGTTCAGAGAGTCTTTTGCCGGGGCTGGAGAGGGCAGTCACCTGGCCACTCAGACTCAGGGAAGAAATCTGGATTGCTTCTTAAATTTTCAACGAATTCTTCGTTAGGCATCTTTTGCAACCAATTCCTGAGCATTTTGGAGACTCAGTAGTACATGGGGTTTACTTTCAGCTTTCTCCCCTGCTGCCTTTGGATGCACCCTTCCGTGGTCTGCTAAATATTTACTACTCTTTTATTCTCCCTCTTCCAAAAGTTTAGTGCAGCTTTCCCCTGTAGTTTTTTTTTTTTTTCTTGCCTTTGTGGATTGATCCCCCTAAAAGCTCTTATTTTCTTTCTTTCTTTCTTTTTTAAGACTCATATTTTCTTTGGAACAACTATGTACATGTCAGATCTTCATTCTCTGTCCTTTGAGTCTGTGAGGTCCTCTCTCATCATCGTCATGCCTTTTTCATTTCCTCTACTTTGTAAAGTTTGCCCTGCATACCATTCAGCTTTTTATTGTATCTAATGGAGCTTTAGATTCTGCATTTTAGTTTCCTTACAAATGCCCCTTGCCTTATCTACCTTCTTTTGATTCTTCTCTACCTGACTCCCAGTTCCCCCTTTTCATCTTCATTTGTGTCTCATCTATCACCTCTTGTGTGTGTGTGTGTCCACTTTTTTGAATTTTTATTGCAAATATAAAGTAGATGCTTTTTAAAGAAATTGCTTTTGGTAAATCTTGTTCAAAAGGTAGCCTTCTTTGACATCTTGAGTGCTGTTTTGCTTTTTCATGCTATAGAATCTTTTCATAAATCTATTTGAGGGTGTTTTTTTTTTTCTATTTAATTATCCCAGATAAGCAGTGTTGCTTTGAGTCTCAATATTTTTCTGAGTCACTTAAGGAATTTCAGTGGTTGTTGGGTGAAGCTAGTGGGCATCTAGCCAGATGCTTTCTTAAGTTGGGACTCAGCCTTTTCACTTTGGAAATTTGTTGTATTGACTAAAATGGGCACATTAAAGAATTGAACTAAGATGTACTTGCTATAAGTAATGTAAAATGTAAACTGAGGCTCCTGAAATGGTCAGAGAGAGCAATATGAATGTCGTTGGCCCATCCTTAGTGAGGCACATGTTCTTGGGATCTTTTTTTAAAATAATTTTTTAAAATTTTTTATTAACGTATAATGTATTATTAGCCCCAGGGGTACAGGTCTGTGAATCATCAAGCTTACTTACACACTTCACAGCACTCACTATAGCACATACCCTCCTCCTTGGGATCTTTTTGTCATCAGTCCATATCCTCTTAGTTGCCATCAGTCCATTTCCTCTTAGTTGGATTTTGAAGGTGTGTGGTGTATGTCTAGGGAACAACAAGGAAGCTACCCTTCACCCACATGAGTGTTAAATCTAGGACTTTGGGTCTAAATACTTTACCACTGTTTGCCTGAACAAACACTCATCAAACACCCACAATAAGGATATATTCCTAGAAGTCTTATTCTGACTGCTTAGAATTGTGATACTCAAAGTACAGTCTGTAGATTAGTGTCAGTCCTTCAACTCTTCCTTACGGGTTCACAATGAGATAAGGACATAAACCGAAAACAAATATTTATAATATTATACGTTCCATATAATTTACAGTACGATTGAAACACTTTGGAGATGAAAGGAGATAATGATTCTGCACCCCTAATTCTAGTATTCTAGTATTTCCCCACACCACTGATTCTCTGACACCAGCTGGGTATCTTGCAATTTTCCTCAATTCTAGTATTACCTACCTGGAGATAGCATCAGGTCCCTCAGGCTAAGGGCTCAGTCCTCCAAGACTGCCTACCCCTTTAGATGCTAATCACAAACCCAGGTTGCCCCCTGGGCTTCTGACTGACTGGTTATAAATCGGAGGTTACAATGACCCCCTCCTTAGGTTCCATTAATATGCTAGATGGGTTCACAGAACTCAGAGAAACATTTTACTTATGAGATAATCAGTTTATTATCAAGGGATATAACTGAGGAACAGCCAGATGGAAGAGATATATAGGGCAAGGTACTTGGGAAGGGGCACTGAGCTTCCGCTCTCTCCCAGCCACTCTCATGGCATCTTCACATGTTTGCCAATACAGAAACTCTCCAAACCCCTTCCTTTTGGGTTTTTATGGAGGTTTTATTATATAGGCATGGTTGATTAAATCATTGAATTATTCCACCTCTAGCCCGAACCCATCCCAGGAGGTAGGGAGAGGAGAACACTGAAAGTCCCAACCCTTCAGTCACATGGTTGGTTCCCCTAGCAACCAGCCCCAGTCCTTAGGTACTTTCCAAAAGTCATTTTACTGATGTAAACTCAGGTGTGGTTGAAAAAAGGTTTATTATGAATAAGGACATCTTTATCACTCTTTTTATTTCTCTATTTTTTTAAGACAGAGGAGAGAGAAGGATCGAGGGAGAGGGAGAGAGAATCTTAAGCAAATCCATTTTCAGTGTGGACCCCCATGGGGGCTCAATCTCAGGTCCCTGAGATAATGAACTGTAGACACGTAACTGACTAAGCCTCTCAGGCAGCCAACATGTCTATCACTCTTATCACTTAAGATATTACAAGGGTTTGGGGCGCCTGGGTGGCTCAGTGGCTCAGTGGGTTAAGCCTCGGCCTTCGGCTCAGGTCATGATCTCAGGATCCTGGGATCGAGCCCCACATCAGGCTCTCTGCTCAGTGGGGAGCCTGCTTCCTCCTCTCTCTCTCTGCCTCTCTGCCTACTTGTGATCTCTGTCTGTCCAGTAAATAAATAAAATCTTAAAAAAAAAAAAAAGAAATTACAAGGGTTTTAAGAGCTCTGTGACTGAAGCAGGAAGGAAGACCAAACATATATTTCTTATTATAAATCACAATATCATAGGGTGCTATTAATATTTATGCCAGAACAATAGATATCAACCATATCTTCCAGGAAAACTGGAACATGGTTACTTCATCCTTAGAATTTACTAGAGATAGAGCCCTGTGGACTCACCTATCAAATTACCTCCTAAGCCTTTCTTTTCCTGAGTGTAATATAACCTAATTCCCAAATCCCAGGCCCCACATACTGATAAGATAGCTCCGCAATTACACTTGAACCCCTTGTGCCTACCACTTCCTAAACCATTCCTGGAAGCTGACATAATTAGACACTGTGTCTTGACCGCTTGGCCCAAGTCAAGACTTAAACCAGGGACTGTCTTTCCCCAAAAGGGTATCTTTGAGGGCCAGGCTCCAGTCCTCAGCCATACCTCAATGAGGAGTCTTAAAATATCATTTATGGCTATGACCTTTGAATAAACTATTGAATGCTGCATTGACCTCAATTCAAGTGCCTCTCAGCAAATATTTTCCAAGGAGTTCCTTTTGCCAGTGGACTTGATTTAATAAGAGGGCAAAGATCAGTACATTGAAATCTATAGTCTTTCAGCTAGGCCTTCAGGAAATACCATATATTACTTGGGAATTATTATGGTGGTCCTCAAATGTTTTCACTGACAATAATTACTAAGTTCATTTTTTTTTGACTTCGTATTCCTTCATACATTTTTTAAAGCTGATCTTTTTAGTTTTTTTGAAAAGTAATCTGTATACCCAACGTGGGGCTTGAACTCACCCCCGCAAGATCAAGAGTCACATGCTCTAACAGACTGAGCCAGCCAGGTACCCCTCCTTCATACATTTTATTTTATTTATTTATTTTTTTAAAGTATCTTTTTTTTTTTTTTTTTAATTTGACAGAGAGAGAGATCACAAGTAGGCAGAGAGGCAGGCAGAGAGAGAGGGAGAAGCAGACTTCCTGCCAAGCAGGGAGCCCAATGCGGGGCTCGATCCCAGGACCCTGAGATCATGACCTGAGCCGAAGGCAGAGGTTTTAAACCACTGAGCCACCCAGGCGCCCCTCCTTCATACATTTTAAAGTTGACATATAAAAATTTTCATCATAAGTTTAAATAATTACAAAGGATATCATTTATGGCATCTTAAATATACTGTCATTTAAAAATAAAACTGTTCAAGTGTGCCTGGGTGGTTAAATCTCTGCCTTCAGCTCAGGTCATGATCCCAGGGTCCTAGGATTGAGCCCCATGTCAGGCTCCCTGCTCTGGGGGCAGGGAGTGGGGGAGAGGTGGGCGGGGAGTGGAGGGTGTCTACTTTTCCCTCTCCTACTACCTGTACTCCATGCTCGTGCTCTCTCTCTCTCTCTCAAATAAACAAAATCTTTTTTTTTTTT
>NW_019154102.1:20355747-20363304 GCF_002288905.1 Enhydra lutris kenyoni
GACAGAGAGAAAGATCACAAGTAGGCAGAGAGGCAGGCAGAGAGAGGGGGGGAAGCAGGCTCCCCGCTGAGCAGAGAGCAGGATGGGGGGCTCCATCCCAGGACCCTGAGATCACGACCCGAGCCGAAGGCAGAGACTTAACCTACTGAGCCACCCAGGAGCCCCCGGAATTTTATCTTGAAGCAATAGAATTATGTGCTTGAGGGGCGCCTGGGTGGCTCAGTGGTTAAAGCCTCTGCCTTCCGCTCAGGTCATGATCTCCGGGTCCTGGGATGAGTCCCGCATCGGGCTCTCTGCTCAGCAGGGAGCCTGCCTCCTTCTCCTGTCTCTCTCTGCCTGCCTCTCTGCCTACTTGTGATCTGTCTGTCAAATAAAAAAAAAAAAAGAAAAGAAAAATCTTAAAAAAAAAAAAAAGAATTATGTGCTTGAAATTTTTTCATTGAGTGTATCATTGTATTTCTCTACAACAAAATAACCTTACGTTTGAATTTCCTGTTAAGTGTTTAAAAAATTCCTTCTGGTTGACCCGTTGTTTATCAGGACAATTATTAGCTTTCTACAGTTGATTGAAACAACAAACATGATACAAATTTTGATAAATTGAGAAAAAGCAAAAGTATATTGGGAAGGCATTTCTTCACAAGGTGAATGGGCTTTTTAAAATTTACCTGTTTTTTATTTTTATAGATGCAAGCACTGGGAAAACTTTCTTCAAACATAAGTGGGTGGGACCTGAAGGAGTTTTCCTTTAGTCCTATCACTTATCCTTTGCACTCCTGAGATACATGCAAAAAAAAAAAAAAAAAAAAAAAAATTAGAAGGATCTACTCAAAAATTACTTTTAACAATATATCAACTTTAACTTAATTAATCCTCTTATATTCGATCAAAAGCAGAAAACTGGAAACTACCACTTGCAGAGATGTGTTATCCCAGTACTGGAGCCATCTTCTTCCTCTACTTCTGGGAAATATATATAAAAGGTCTTACCAAGATTTAGCACAAGACCGCTGTTCTTTCCTTTAAAGCTATCTCGTTTAACCCACTATTCTCAAAAAGGGTTAAGAAAATAGAAGTAATAATAATTTCAAAGCACCCTTACCAATATAATATTTCTTAATAAAATGCTATTTTTATAAGGTAATTTAAATATATTTTTGTCAAAATTGTGGAGATAGATTAACTTATGGAACTGGCACATAATCTGATTTATTTAATAAAGTCAGTCCTCTCTGTCAAACCACCAGGTAAATCAAACTTACTTTGTGAGAAAAGTCTAGTTTCATTTTTCCCCAACTTTGTTTTCAATACAAATATGTGGTTAAATGTTTCAAGAAAGATTATAAAACATTGAGAAGTAAATTACAGATAGTATCCAACAACATTACTAATAGCAATCATGATTAAAATAATATAGAACTGGGGGGCCTGGGGGGCTCAGTGGGTTAAGGTCTCTGCCTTCAGCTCAGGTCATGATCCCATGGTCCTGGGATCGAGCCCCACACTGGGCTCTCTGTTCAGTGGGGAGCCTGCTTCCCTTCCTCTCTCTCTGCCTGCCTCTCTGCCTACTTGTGATCTCTGTCCATCAAATAAATAAATAAAATCTTAAAATATATATAGATAGATAGATAGATAGATCTGGGGTATCTGGGTGGCTCAGTCAGTTAAGCATCCAACTCTTGATTTAGGCTCAGGTCATAATTTCAGATTGTGAGAATGAGCCCAGCATAGGGCACTGTGCTAGGTGTGTAGCCTGTTTGAGATTCTCTCTCTCTCCTTCTCTTTCTGCCCCTACTCTCATTCTCTCCCTATCTAAAATAATAATAATAATAATAATAATAATAGTAATAATATAGATCTACTCTAACTGGCTTTTACATTTTATGTTATGAAACAAGATGAAAAGAATATGCTATTTCTTTGTTAACTATTTTGAAATAACGAACTAAAATGTTTGCTAAAGTTATAAATAAGTTATTTATTAAGCAAGGATTATGATAAAAGGTACTGCATTTTTTTTAATTAAAGTTGTGGAATGGGGCGCCTGGGTGGCTCAGTTGGTTGAGCGACTGCCGTCGGCTTGGGTCATGATCCTGGAGTCCTGGGATCGAGTCCCGCATTGGGCTCCCTGCTTGTCAGGGAGTCTGCTTCTCCCTCTGACCACCCCCCTTCTCATACTCTCTCTCTCAAATAAATAAATAAAATCTTTAAAAAAAAAAAAAAGTTGTGGAATGTATGAAATACATGCTTTGGCCTTTTAGAATAAGAATCATGTATAAAAATCAGAAATAGCCCTGTTAACTCTTTCGATATGTTCAAACTTTCCTTGTGTGTTTAAGAAAAGAGAAAGGTACAAACTAAAAACTCATTGACCTGGCAACTAGCATTTCTTTAATTTTCTGTTTTTAATAGGAAAATAGAAAATATTAAGCATTTAATTGGATGAAATAAATATTTCACTATATTATTTATAAAATGGATTTTAATTTTATGGAATCACACTGAATTTTTTAAAAATTAAGTAAGCTTTTTCATCAAAAGTCATATAGTAGTAGTACCAGAAAACACTCAACTTACATTTGAAAGAGTCAATGTCACAAGCTTGTCCTGCTTGTTCAGTGTGAAGATGCCTTTCTTTCCAGCTAATAATGTGTCCTAAGGATGATTATTAAGAGTAACCTAAATGAATTGCTTATGTCTAAAAACTTTCTTATAGCCTTCAATATTTTTCACCAACACTTTCTTTGTTCTTCCCTCATGGGACTCCTCCTAAAATGCGATGCCTCCTTTGACAATGGTGGGGTGTGGATAGAAGAGGCAAAGTCATTTTTAAAAATTGGCATTATTCCCCCAGACCCATACTAAATTAGGCACATCCCAACAGGAACAAAATATTAAATTTCTAACCTTGCTTCACCCATAAGAGAATTAAGTGTACGATACAGAGCATTAAAGAATGGTTTTAGTGACTTGATTAGTAATTAAAAGATGCTTCCTAGAAACCAGTATTTCCTATTGTCCTTTTGTCTGGCTGTCTGGAGGGTTTTGCACAGGGAAGTAAATGGTGACAGGTATGCTTTCCTTTCTGTAAAGTGAGTGAGTGCAATTTCCAAAGGGATGGTGGGAGAGGGTCAACACACACCTTTATTACAGACAGGTCAATTTCAGGATATAATTCATATGAAAATGGAAACATCTTGAGTTAATTCCCCAAAATTATATGCCGATGACCCCCTTGGCTTACAATGTATGCATTCTCCCCCAACTTTCCCACACAGTTAACGTGCTCCCAAGACATTTTTCAAAAAATTTAGAAAGTAATAGGTGACAGTGTTTCTGGAAACGTGGAGCGTCTCCCATTACAAATACTTAGAATTGCTGGATGAGATATAAGGAAAAGTCTTTAAATATACAGCTGAACTTGCAAAAAAGGACCAATCTGCAGATAATGGAAGGGAAGCAGGAGCTCAGATCTGAGGGAAAAATCTCCAGCTACCATTGCAGTTTCTGGGGGTATGAAGGGGTGGAGGAAGTTGCCATAAGCTAGAGACTGAGATTTTAAGGCATATTCAAGAATAAAGGATGTGGGGGCGCCTGGGTGGCTCAGTGGGTTAAAGCCTCTGCCTTCGGCTCAGGTCATGATCCCAGGGTCCTGGGATCGAGCCCCGCATCGGGCTCTCTGCTCAGTGGGGAGCCTGCTTCCACCTCTCTTTCTCTCTGTCTGCCTCTCAGCCTACTTGTGATCTCTGTCTGTCAAATAAATAAAATCTTAAAAAAAAAAAAAAAAGAATAAAGGATGTGGTCTTAGACTTGCTCCAGGTGGGAACTTGGAACAGAAATCTCTATGAGAAGCTAGAACTCTCAGAGGGCAGCACCCTTAGTGAAAGGGTAGTAAAGAAAAGAAAATCTCTCCAGCATGGGGAGATGACAAGAAAATATATATTTCTTTGTGCCTTCATTGGATACGAAACCAGTTTTCCACTGAAACATTGAAAACCTGGACCTTGGTTTTGGCTTTGACTTAAGAGTACCCTTGTAGTCAGAAATCCCTAAATTAAGAAATTAGCAGATTAATCCCAGGACAGTAAAAAAAAAAAAAAAAACCCAAGGCACTTATAGGACCAAATAAATGTAAAACCATTCTGGAAGGATGCTCCTTCACCTCAGGTCACCCAAGCAAAAAAAGTTTTATAATAAAAAAGCATAAAATTCAAAAAGAAATCAGCCATGAGCTTAGTCAGGAGACATTAAACAAAAGGATTAGAGCCCTCGAATCTTGAAATATTAGACTGACAGTCTAGAAGAGAATATAACATGAATATGCTTAAAATTAATTTAGACTTAAAAGGAGAGATCAAAACCCTAAGATTAAGGGAAAGACCTTCTGAAGAAACAACAGATGGATGTGGGGAAACACAGAAAGGAAAAATTTAGAAATGGAAGATGTAATCCTAGAAGGTTAAAACAAATGGTTAAACAGCAGTTTAGACACAATTGAAGAGAAAGTACTAATTAACTAGAAGCTAAATCTGAGGCTCTTACACAGAAGGCAGCAAAAAAAGAGATTAATAAATATAGATGAAAAGTCAAGACATGGAGAAAAGGAACATCCTTATTTTTTATTTATTTTTATTTAATTTCAATTAATATAACATATAGTGTATTTCGTTTCAGAGGTAGAGTTCAGTGACTTATCAGTCTTCTGTAACACCCAGTGCTCATTACATCCCATGCCCTCCTTAATGTCCATCACCCAGTTACCCCATCCACCCCTCTGTCTCCTAGCAACCCTCAGTTAGTTTCCTCTAGTTAAGAGTCTCTCATGGTTTGTTTCCCCCTATGATTTCTTTCCATTCTGTTTTCCCTCCCTTCCCCTATGATCCTCTGTTTTGTTTCTTAAATTCCACATGTAAGTGAGAGCATATGACAATTATCTTTCTCTGATGGACTTAACCCACTTAGCATAATACCCTCTAGTTCCATCCACGTCATTGCAAATGGCAAGATTTCATTTTTCTTTTGATGGCTGCATAGTATTTCATTGTGTATATATACCACATCTTCTTTATCCATTCATCTGTTGATGGACATCTGAGTTCTTTCCATAGTTTGGCTATTGTGGACATTGCTGCTATAAACATTGGGGTGCAGGTGCCCCTTCAGATCATTACATTTGTATCTTTGGGGGAAATCTCTAGTAGTGCAATTGCTGTAGGGTAGCTCTATTTTTAACTTTTTGAGGAACCTGCTACTGTTTTCCACAGTGGCTGCACCAGCTTACATTCCCACCAACAATGTAAGAGGGTTCCCCTCTCTCCACATCCTCACCAACATCTGTAGTTTCCTAGTTTCCTAACTTGTAGCCATTCTGACTGGTGTGAGGTGGTATTTCATTGTGGTTTTGATTTGCATTTCCTGGATGCCCAGTGATGTTGAGCATTTTTTCATGTATCTGTTGGCCATTTGGATGTCTTCTTTGGAGAAATGTCTGTTCATGTCCTCTGCCCATTTTTTATTGGATTATTTGTTCTTTGAGTGCTGAGTTTATAAATTCTTTATAGATTTTGGATACTAGCCCTTCATCTAATAAGATATTTGCAAATATCTTCTCCCATTCTGTCAGTTGTCTTTTGGTTTTGTCAACTCTTTCCATTGCTTTGCAAAAGCTTTTTATCTTGATGAAGTCCCAATAGTTCAGTTTTGCCTGTCTTTCCCTTGCCTTTGGAGATGTGTCTAGCAAGAAGTTGCTGCAGTTGAGGTTGAAGAGGTTGCTGCCTGTGTTCTCCTCTAGGATTTTGATGGATTCCTGTCTCACATTTAGGTCTTTCATCCATCTTGAGTCTAATTTTGTGTATGGTGTAAGGAAATGGTCCAGTTTCATTCTTCTGCATGTGGCTGTCCAATTTTCCCAACACCATTTGTTGAAGAGACTGTCTTTTCTCCATTGGATAATCTTTCCTACCTTGTCAAAGATTAGTTGACCATAGATTTGAGGATCCATTTCTGGGTTCTCTATTCTGTTCCAAGGACAACCTAATTTTAAAATGTGCATATGGGGACGCCTTGGTGGCTTAGTCAGTTGAGTGTCCGATTCTTGATTTCAGCTCAGGTCATGATCTCAGGATGGTGGGATCGAGTCCCACATCAGACTGTGCACTGAGAGTGGAGCCTGCTTAAGAGTCTCTCTCCCTCTCCCTCCCCCTGTACCCCTCCTCCCAATGCTGTGTATGTCTCTCTCTCTAAGATAAATAAATAAATCTTAAAAATAAAAAAATAAAATGTGCATAAGTTCTGAATTGTTATTTCTTCAAAGAAGATACGCAAATGACTAATAAATACATAAAAGATGTTAACATCATTAGTTATTAGAGAAATGCAAATAAAATCATGAAGTGATACCACTTCACACCTATTAGAATGGCTGTAGTAAATGAGACAAACAATAACAAGTGTTGCCAAAAACATGGAGGAATTAGGGGCACCTGGGTGGCTCAGTCAGTTGAGGGCCTGCCTTCAGCTCGCGTCATGATCCCAGGGTCCTGTGATTGAGCCCCATATCAGGCTCCCTGCTCAGCGGAGAGCCTGCTTCTCCCTTTCCCTCTGCCTGCCTCTCTGCCTACTTGTGCTCTCTCTCTCTATCAAATAAATAAATAAAATCTTAAAAAAAAATAAGGACATGGAGGAATTAGAACCCTCATCCACTGCTGGTAGGAATGTAAAATGTGCAGCCAATGAAAAACAGTCTGGCAGTTACTCAAAAGGTTAAACATAGCATTACCATATAACAGCAATTCCACTCCTACTTATATACTCAAGAGAAATAAAAGTAAAATAAATGATCTGTACACAAAAATATACATAAATGTTCATAGAAGCATTATTCTGTATTATACTATATACAACATATATGATAATAACATGTATAATATATACCATAGTATATATTATAGTACCTAACAATATATAACTATATAATGTATACTATATATAGTATTAGAGTATATATTATATAAATTAGAATATATTAGTATATTATATTATCCAAAATGTGGAAACAACTCAATATCCGTCATCTGATGAATGAATAAAACAAGAGTATAATCCACACAATGGAATATTACTCAGCCATAAAAAGGAATGCAGTATTGACATACACCACAACATGGATGAACCAAGGCATTATGCTAATTAAGTGAAGCTGGTCACAAAGGACCACATATTGATTCAATTTATGTGAAATATCGAGAAGAAGGAAATCTGGAGAGGCAGAAGGTAGATTAGAAGTTTCCTAGGGCTGCAGTAACTGGAGAAGATGGTTGGGAGGAAGTGGGGAGTGGCTGTTAATTAGATTTCTATTAAGAAATAAATTTCTATTAAAAAAGATTTCTGTTAAGAAATCCTGCTAACAGCGCACCTGGGTGGCTCCATGGGTTAAGCCTCTGCCTTCGGCTCAGGTCATGATCCTAGGGTCCTGGGATCGAGCCCCACATCGGGCTATCTGCTCAGCAGGGAGCCTGCTTCCCTTCCTCTCTCTCTGCCTGCCTCTCTGCCTACTTG
>NW_019154102.1:20363404-20432086 GCF_002288905.1 Enhydra lutris kenyoni
CTTCAGCTCAGGTCATGATCCCGGAGTCCTGGGATCCAGCCCCACATCGGGCTATCTGCTCAGCAGGGAGCCTGCTTCCCTTCCTCTCTCTCTGCCTGCCTCTCTGCCTACTTGTGATCTCTGTCAAATAAATAAATAAAACCTTTAAAAAAAAAAAAAGAAAGAAAGAAATCCTGCTAACAGGATTTCTTTTTAGAGTGATGAAATATTCTAAAGCTAATTGTGGTAATGGTTGCTCAACTCTGCAAATATACTAAAACCCACCAAATTGTACATTTTAAATAGGTGAACTGTGTGCTATGGGAATACTTCAGTGAAGCTGCTGGAAAAAGAAGTCCTATAAAAGTGTTACAGACTTGGGTGCCTGGGTGGCTCAGTGGTTAAAGCCTCTGCCTTCGACTCAGGTCATGATCTCAGGGTCCTGGGATCGAGTCCCGCATCGGGCTCTCTGCTCGGCAGGGAGCCTGCCTCCTCCTCCTCTCTCTCTCTGCCTGCCTCTCTGCCTACTTGTGATCTGTCAAATAAAAAAAAATTAAAAAAAAAAAGTGTTACAGACTAAGATTTAGTCTCATTTAGGAAGTACTCCAGCCTATCCTTAGAGAAGGGGAGAGAATATTTTGTAGTATGATGTCTGGGGATACTGTGGCAAAATTTATATAAATCCTTTTTGTCTCTTGATTTTCTCCTCTCTACACAGCTTATTCATTTTTCTTTTTATATCAGTTATCCATTGGCACAATAATCTGATGACAAACCACCTGAAGACTTACTCTTGCCGCTCACAAGTCTATGGTAGCTGAGTCATTATCTGATCTTGTACTGACCTTGGCTGGGCTCTCCCACATGTTGGAGGTTGGCTGGCTGTTTTCTGGACTAGGATGGTCTCTGCATTTCTTCACTTGTCTCTTACGTCCCTCAAATGGACAAGCTGGGGCAAGTTCTCAGGCTGGGGCAGAGATTCAAAAGTGAACAAGCTCAGGGCACAAAAAGAGCGAGCAGAAATGCACAAGTGCTTTTCAAGCCCCTGCTTGTTCACATCTGTTAACATTCTATCTGCCTGGGTAACTTACATGGCTGAACCTATAGTCAGAGGGAGAGGAGCCTACTAAGTCACAAGGCAAAGGATATGGAGACAAGGAGCCCATAACTGGGGCCATTGGTATAATACAGAGTTGTGTTTACAAGTTTTTTTTTTAATTTTTAAAAAAATTTTATTTATTTATTTGACAAAGATCACAAGTAGGCAGAGAAGCAGGCAGAGAGAGAGAGGGGGAAGCAAGATCCCCACTCAGCAGAGAGACCGATATGGGGCTCGATCCCAGGACCCTGAGTCATGACCTGAGCCGAAGGCAGAGGCTTAACCTGCTGAGCCACCCAGGTACCCCGTGTTTACAAGTTTTTGCTTATCTGTTTAATAAACTCAACATAGTTTATTTTATATTGTGAATTTAGTCTTGAAGTAAAGAATTACCTCTAGAAGTAGGTAATCTAGAAGTAAAATTTCTTCTATTGTTATATGTTACTGCGGAAGTATAAGAAACAAAGAAATGATAGCCAAGAAAAATGAGCATAAGAAATATGATCATTTTCCCTACTTAGAGAAATGGTCTTTCTTTTTTTCCCAAGATTTTATTTATTTCTTTGACAGGGAGATAGAGAGAGAGGGCACAAGTAGGCAGAGCAGCAGGCAGAGGGAGAGGGAGAAGCGGGCTCTCTGCTGAGCAGGGAGCCTCATATAGGGCTTGATCCTAGGACCTTGAGATCATGACCCAAGCTGAAGTCAGTGGCTTAACCAACTGAGCCAACCAGGTGCCCCCGAAATGGTCTTTCTTGATATATATTCTTCCAGGGCTCTTCCTCTTTCTCCAGTAAAAGGTATATATTCATTATAAATTTTCTCAATAAATTAAAATTAAATATTTAATTTTTTATTAAATATGCACTTTTTTTGTTCTCCCTGAAGCTCATTTTTGTCAAAGGGCTTATTGCACAAAAGAGTTACCAAACAACATAAAGAATTGTTTATTATCACCATAAAATGAGTGGCAAAATCACTAGGACAAGAGTGTCCAGTCTACTTTCTGTATACTCTGCTACAGCACTGTTCAGCTTCTATTCCCTGTGTGTAGTCCACGTAAGTTCATCTCGAATTTCCCACACTTCCCACTGACTGGTGGCCTAGCAGGCCTGGCACTGCTGTATGGTATACCAAATAATCATCGGGGGCCAGCGACATCTAATAGTTCTCCACCACTCCAAGATCACAAAGAGTTCACTGTCCTTGCCTTATTTGCTCAGTAAGTGCCCAGCATGTTGTTCTTGAAAGGGAATTAATAGGTCTCTTGACTCTGGAAAGGGTTGGAGAAAGACATACAGATTATTGCTGCTTATATTTCAATTTTAACCCTGAGTTACAGCGAGAATTCTGTTCGCTGCCTCTGTGTCTCACAGGCTAGAGATGGCAGAAGCTAAAACACAAAGTGGAGGTTTATAAACTCATTCCAGCGTATTGTAATGCAACTATTAATAATAATATGTAGTCTTTTAAAAAATGACAAATCTGAGACAAATGACAAACTAGATGGCAGCTGGACCATAGTAAGCCTGAAGCATCATTGCTCTAATGATAAAGTTGTAGAAATTAAGACAATGTAGTGTGGGCACAGGGATGGACAATCAGACCATTGGCAGAATCAAGAGACCAGAAACTGACCTACAGATAAATGGATGCCTGGTGTGTGATAGATCTGTAGGGGAAGAGTACTGAAAATTTTGGTTATCTATGGGGGAGAAATGAATGTGGACCTTTACCTTACACCAATCATAAAGTTAAATTCAGAATGGACTCAAATGCGAAGGACAAATGTTTAAAATATTTAGAAAAAAATTGAGTAGACTTTGGGGTGGGAAAGAATTCCTTAAATGAGACACAAAGAAAAAAACTTTAAGGAAAAAAATTGATAACTTTAACTACATTAAAATCAATAACTTCTGTTCATAAAAAGACACCATAGAGTAAAAAGACAAACTACATACTCAAGATAGTTTCAACTCAAGTAACAGAGGTTTAGGATCCAGAATATATAAAGAATTCTTATGAGTCAATAAGAAAAAGACAACACAAATAGGAAAATGCACAAAAAGACATGACAAAACATTTAAAAATATAAATTGTCAATCAGGACACAAAGAGATGATTGACCTCTTTCATAATCAGGGGCATGCAACACAAAACCATAGGAAGATATTTTATCATAGCTATCAGATTGGCACAAAATTACAACGTCAGAAACCACCAAGTGTTGACGAAGATGTAGAGCAGCTAGACCACTCATTCACTGTTTTTGAGACTGACAAGTTTAAAAACATTTTGATATTTTCTGCTAAAGATGCACAAACATTATGACTCAGTGATTCCATTCTTATGATTATATGTCCTAGAGAAACTTTTGCACATGCTTACCATAAGACATGTGGAAAATGATCTTTAAGTATCGTTTGTAATAACAAAAACAATTGGAAGCAACCTTTTGTCTATAGATTGGAGATGAATAGTGGAATATTCATGAACTGTAATTATATAGATGAACATGGTTGAATATAAAACATACTACTGAGCCAGAAAAAAAAAGATCTCCATGAAATAAATAACAGTTTAATTTCATTTTTATAAATATATATATATTTCAAAAACAGCAAAATCAAAAAATATTTTTATGAATACCTACATGTATAAAAATAGTCTAAAAGTAGTTAATAGTTAAAATACTTGTGAATGATAGCACCCCTTTCAGAATAATAGTTATTCATAGGGATAGAAGGAAGGAAATGGATTTGGGAAGAAATTAATAGTATTTCAACTGTGTTATTTCTTTATCTCTTTTTTAAAAATCTAAAACAAGGGAACATGTAAAGATTTGATAAAGCTGTAGTAGATATGTTACTCTAATGTGTTATATTTTTTCTATGCAATCAATTGGTATACATAATAGAAATGTCTTCCAAAGACAAAAAGGCAAAGGAGAAAAGCTCTTTTCTCTCCTTTGCTCAGCCTAGCACCAAACATGACTGAGCTGGGAGGGCCCTCCTGGGATTCCCCCTCCTTGCAGACTAAGACATAAGGGTGGACTACATCTGGTCTACCTTGATATTCCTTGCTCCCAATTTTCCTAAGGGTAGCCGGTGGGGCTTAAGGGCTAGAGGGAAACTGGCTCTCCACCATGTTTTTTGCATTGTGCGCCTGGCATAAAGGAGGTGTCCAAGATGTATTTGTTGAGTTGACCCAAGCCATTGTCAGCACTTCTGTGAGCTGCTGGTAGGACGTGAAAATAGCTACATGAAGAAGTGGTGTTCACTAGCGTCTGTCAAGTTGCCTACCTCTGCCAGCACTCTAGCTAACATTCTCCAGGAAACCTGGCCTATTTGCAGGAGGCTGACAGCAGGTATTCAGAATTTTTAGGATTTGGGCTTAATTTCAGATAAGCAAGACAGTCTGGGCTCTACGCCAATGAGAAGCAGATTCTTCTGTCTTTTCCTGCCTTTTTAATATTTCCAGCCAAGTTCTTACACGCACGTAAAACTTTCTTGTTCAGAAAGTCATCTGAGTAACTGGCAGAGCACTATCTCAGAGTTTTCTATTTTTATCCCTGTGTGTAATCAATGGGAACATAGTGTGACAGAAATGGAGAATTATGAATTGATAAGAACAAACTATTGACACTTGTTTTTGTTCCTGGGCAAGCAAACCAAGGAAAATGTACATAATGTGCAGAAGTATAATGGACATTTTATGGGTCAGCCTTTCTACAAATACACCCAGTGATTTCTGTGTCTATTTTTGGAAGGAAAAAAATACATATGCTCTCAACATTCAAACTGGTTAGGCTTGGAAAAACTTTTCCCAAGAGCTGAGTTTTTAGAAACATTAAGATATAAGATACTATCAGCCCTTTCTCCTCTGAATTATTAACCTGTGAATTCAGTATCTGTTTTCTGCCGTCCTCTTAAAATCAAAACTATTTTTCTCCAACTTGAAAGCACTATTGATGGTTTTTAATTTTTTAATTTTTTTTTTTAATTTTAAAGATTTTATTTATTTATGGGGCACCTGGGTGGCTCAGTCGGTTAAAGCCTCTGCCTTCGGCTCAGGTCATGATCCCGGGGTCCTGGGATAGAGCCCCGCATCGGGCTCTCTGCTCGGCAGGGAGCCTGCTTCCTCCTCTCTCTCTGCCTGCCTCTCTGCCTACTTGTGATCTCTATCTGTCAAATAAATAAATAAAATCTTTAAAAAAAAAGATTTTATTTATTTATTTGACAGAGCGCATGAACAGGGGGAGCAGCAGGCAGAGGGAGAAGGAGAAGCAGGCTCCCTACTGAGCAGAGAGCCTGATGTGGGGCTCTATCCCAGGACCCTCAGATCATCGCCTGAGCCGAAGGCAGATGCTTAACTGACTGAGACACCCAGGAACCCCTACTGATAATTTTTTAAATTACATTTCAAAAATTATACCACTCTAAAAATAAGCTGTTTTTATTTTCCATGGTCTTCCTATCCAGTCTTTCTCCATACAAAGGAATTCCTTTTACCTAGTGGAATCACAGCGTATAGATTTGTCTATTTCGTTTAGGTGTGTAATGTGACTTCAAAATAAAATGGCATACGAGTCTCATGACTTTATACATGCTGACAATATCCTATCAATATACACTCACCTAAGATAGATAAAAATGTGTATATTTGTACGTATCTGCATGCATTTTATTGTATGTAAATATTATCTCCATTTTAAAAACACTGGAATTTTTTTTCAGTTGACTCTTTTTGCAACTAGCAGCGTTCTCAACCAAGAGAGAGAAGAGACTTATTTAGGGCTTAAAACTGAAGAAAGTTGAAGTACTTAGAATAGTCCATCATGGCGGTAGAAAGTAGATTGGTGGTTACCAGGAGCTGGGAGGAGAGGGGAAATGGGGAGCTATTGTTTAATGGGAGTTTCAGTTTGGGAAGATGGAAAAGTTCTGCAGGTTGATGGTGGTGATGGTCATAGAACCATGTGAATGCAGTTAATGCCCCTGAACTCTAAAATGGCTAACATGGTAAGTTGTATGTTCGCATCTTTTACTGCAGTAAAGAATTGAAAAATAAGTAAATAAATAAAGTTAATTACCAAGTAGTAACATCTGCTGCCACACCGTCATTTTGAAAATCTGATAATCTGTAAATAATACATTGATGTGAAAATGCATTGAGTTTCAGAATGGTAGTTCAGAAATGAATGAAGAAATTTCACCTCTAAATTAAAAATTAAACTTAACAGATGTGATTTGTAGATTAATGAGAATAGAAGGAGACTTCGGAAATTGTGGGAGGCCCAGAATCGCTAATTCGTTCACATGTTCAAAATGTAGTCTGTTCAGGCCTGCCATAACGAAATGCCAGAGTCCAGGTGCCTTGTAAGCAATATAAATTTGTATCTCACAGTCCCAGAGGCCGGAAGTCAGACACCAGGGTGCCAACATGGTCAAGGGAGGGTTCTCTTCTGGGTCACAAATTTCTCATTGTGTCTTCAGACGGCAGATGCTAGCAGCAGCTCTGAGGGATCTCATCTATAAGGTACTAATCCAGGCACCTGGGTGGCTCAGTGGATTAAGCATCTGCCTTCAGTTCAGGTCATGATCCCAGAGTCCTGGGATCGAGTCCTACATTGGCCTCCCTGCTCAGTGTGGAGTCTGCTTCTCTCTCTGCGCCCCCCCCCCCCCCCTCTCTGCGTGTCCTCTCTCTCTCTCTCTCAAAAATGTCCTCTCTCTCTCTCTCTCTCTCAAAAATAAATAAATAATCTTTTATATATATATATATGGCACTAATCACATTCCCCAGGGTTCTACCCTCATGACCTAATCACCTCCCAAAGGCCCCACCTCCAAATACCATCACATTGCAGGTTAGGATTTCAGTGTATGAATTTTGGGGTGGACACAAACACTCAGTCTGTAGCAAAGTCTCACACATAGTGAACAGCAGAGATGTGAAAATCCAGGCAATTTTTCCTAAATAGTAAGAAATGATTAATATTTTTAATACTGTATGGTTTCAGATTTTTAAATGTTATATTTTATTGTGTTTGAATTCATATTTAAATTCATTAAATATGTATTAGTTTCAATATTTTTTAGAAAAGTATATTTCTGGCTATATGAAAATATATGATCCTTGTAGAAAATTTAGAAAATAAGAAAAGTGAATAAAAATTTTAAATCACCTGTACTCCCACCTCTAATAGGTACTTGTTAATATTTTGGTGTTTCCCCCGCCCCAGGCTATTTTGTATATGCAGCTGAAATGCTATACATAAAATTTTGTGCCCTCTTTTTTTTTTCTTTAAAGATTTTATTTATTTATTTGACAGACAGAGATCACAAGTAGGCAGAGAGGCAGGCAGAGAGAGAGGGGGAAGCAGGCTTCCTGCCAAGCAGAGAGCCCAGTGTGGGACTTGCTCCCAGGACCCTGAGATCATGACCTGAGCTGAAGACAGCGGCTTAACCCACTGAGCCACACAGGTGCTGCTCACCCTCTTTTTTTTTTTTTTAAGATTTTATTTATTTGAGAGAATGAGAGAGAGAGAGAATTTAAGAGGGGAGACGGTCAGAGGGAGAAACAGACACCCCACTGAGCAGGGAGCCCAATGCGGGACTCAATCTCAGGACTCCAGGATCATGACCTGAGCTGAAGGCAGTCCCTCAACCAACTGAGCTACCCAGGCACCCTATAAATACAGTTTTAAATGTCTTTAGAGTATTCTAACTTATGGCTGCATCATACTTTGCTTAATCATTCTTTTATTGTTGGACATTTAAGCCATTTACAATTTTTATTATAAATAATATGATCTGCTTCTTTATGTATAAAGATTTTATCTACGTATCAAGTTGTTATTTAGGTGAGAGTCCTAGAAGTAGGCTTACTAAGAAAAGATTATAAATATTTTTAAGACACTTGGTTTATGTTGAGTTATAATTCACTTCTAAGCCATGTTAAGTGTTATTTGTAAATCATTAGTTGCCTATTTTTTTATTGCGAGTAACCGTCCTTACTGGTTTATATTAGCTCTTTATGTATTAGTATGTTAATCCTTTAGCATATTTGCTATAGCTATTTTGCAGGTTGTTTCTTATTTTTAAATTTCCTTTATGATATTTTACATATCTATATTGTCAAAACTATTGAGCTTTACTTTGTAATTCATACTTGCTTTTTAAAATGTTTAATTTTGTTAATGGCTCAGTAATAATAAAGATACATCTTATAGGTCTGACATTCACTGTTTCCATACACTATTTCAAGCTTTTGCAGTAGGAACAACCAAACCAGATTCTTGTGCAAATGTGTTACTTTACATAACTTTGTATTTTTTACATAACAGTTCTTTTGAAGCTTAAAAAAGTTCCTTCTCAACAACCTATATTTTCATCCATATGGAACTGACTAAGTATATGGAACAAACAAAATACAGTGGAAAACTAAGGAGTCCTTAAAAAGTCATGCAATATAGCTGTATTTAGTGATACATAAAGATGTTAATGACATTACTGAGAAGGAAGGAAGAATATAATGTAGGAAATAAAGAACATGCCACTCATGTAAAATTAAACTACATACATATATGTATGTAGTTTAATTTATATATATATATATATATGTATAAAATTTGCCAGCTTTTATTTCTAGATTATGAATCTTCAGGTAATTTTTATTATCTTCTTTGTGCTTTTCTGATTTGTTTCAATATTTCACAGTAAGCATGAATCATTTTTGCTAAAACAACCAATTTGTTTTTTAAAAGCACAAACAAAACTTTTTTCACATACAGAGGGACAATAATATTTGCCTATTTTTTTCCTGGTCTTTAAATATGTAGACAAATAAGTAACATTTTCCTTAACATTTGAGCAATTTCCAGAAAGGTGTATATATTTCTACACATGGGTCAAGTATATAGACATATCAATAAATACAACTTCCAAGAAACTTAGGACTTCTAAATATTGGATAAAAGTTCTGACTGAAAAGTACTCTTCCGTGAGCTATTCTAATCCGAGACCTTCCTACTGCATAACTCTCTGAGTGATGTCATACTAACCTCTTCCTGCATCTGGGAATGTTTCCAGGGGCTACACGTGGGAGCTTCCCGTTTTTGTTCGAAGTGAGCGATGTTTACTGGAAATGAAGGTGCACTAGCAAGATCTCAGTTCAGATAGCTTTGTGGGGGCAGGAAAGAAGGATTATGAGATGAATTAGGCCAAAAACTTTTACTTTCTTCCATGTCATTATCTTGTTTTGATAGGTTGACTTATTTTTGTTTTGAAATTACCTCTTGTGAAAAACCTAGGAGGAATGATATGGGCTGTCTTCCTCTCCCCTCCCAAATCCACCACCACCATTCTTCCCTACCAAGACTCTCAACTCAAATCCTTCCCTATCCCTCCATATAAAACCTGTACCCTCACGTCAAGTATCGAGAGTAGATGGTGGTGGCCAAGAACCCACAGATAAGATAGTTGGATATTTCTCTTAGATCTGAAAGGAACTTACAACAATAATTATATGTGAACAAGAAAGGCAAAGGGATTTGGACATGATTGCACAGTTGATAAATGTTAGAACAAAGTGGAAAGCCTAGCTTTCACATTCTTAGTTCAGGGCCTCTGGGTTAAAACTCATAAACATTGTTAACATTTTTTGGAACTGTGCATAAGGGCAACTTAGAGAGTTCCATGTAAAAGAATGCAGTGTAACAAGAGTTGATTATATTAAGAGGTTGTTTTATGTTAAAGATCAGCTCAGTAAAATTAAAGAAGAAAAGCACCTAAATATACTGAATTCTTCCCTATTTACAGGTCCTCTTAATTGTGATTTTGTGATATCAGAGGTATCTACAGTTTTGGGGGTTTTTGGTCAAAAAACTTAGATGAAAAATTCTCCAGACCAATTAATTAAAAATTTCAAGACTAATATACACAATGCTACACTTTAGGAGATGGGGAGCTTGTTGCAAATTCAAACAAGGATGTGATTTCCCAACTTCTGAAATGTCATGAATCTCTTACCAAGTATCTATCCTACTGTCAAATTGCCATTACCTGTGCTGGGACATCCATGGGACACAGCTGTAAGTATCAGAAAGACTAAAGCTGCAAAAAAGCTCAAGTTATTCCAAAACGATAATTTTCTGTTATGATTGCCATTTGGGTCTTTCATTCCCTTTAGCAAAGTTTGAGGAATAACTTCAAGTAAAGAATAAAACTTGCAGCTTGGGGCCCACTGTCAATGGGGAAATATAGAGAAAACAGAGTTCTTCCATTTTCTTTTGTTTCTGACTTTCAGGGCAAGAACATTTCTTCTCCACATGGAATGAGTAAGGTGACAAGTAAGGTGATGAGGAATAGAAAAATAGAATGAACCTTAGAAAGGGAAGACGGAAGCCCAAGATGGAGTCATAGAATGTGAAGAAGTCCAGAGCTGTTCTAAGTAAGTTCCAGCCCCCAACCTTGAAGAATAATGTCTTTGGGCCCTGAGAAAAAGTTATTATGGGATCACCAAACAATTGTTTATTTATTATTTTGGGCATCATGGAGAATACGAGAGGTATCAGAAGACTAGAGACAGTGGAATATTCTAATTTTCAGAAAGAGAAGCCAGAGCTAGAAAAATTTTAGACAGTTGCCTTGGGCAATCTTGGGCTAGACTCTAGAAGTGGTTACTAGAAGAACAGTTTCAGGCAGGAAGTGAAGCAGGAATGATTAAGACCCAGAATGAATTCACTAAGGACAAACCAAGACTGGTTTATCAACTTCCTTCTTTGACAAGGTTTTGAGCCCTGTAGGTCTGGGAAAGCCCTTACCTAGAGAGTTGTCTTGTCATTGGTTAGATATTTAATGAGCTTTTCCATGATATTCTTTTGGAAAAGAGGAAGAAATATGAATTGTCAGACTCTAGTGTACTGAATGGATTAGTAACCAGTTGATTATATATATAAGATGCTGACTAATGAATTGATACCAAACTACAAGGAAGTATATGAATGATGAGTCCTAAGGCTGTGTCCTTCATCTGCCCCTCATAAATGCTTTCATAATAAATACGCAGAAGGTATGCTCATCAAATTTACACGTAACCTGAAGTTAGAGGTATGGTGAATATTTGGATGACAGAATGAGAGTCAGTGACCTGAATCTACAAGGATGCATTTAAAAGCAATTAATACAAGGTCTTAAGGAACTCATCATGGCAGTAGGAATGGCTTCCACTTGCTTTAGCAGTAGCTAAGACCTTTAGCCCCATCTGAGTCAGAAATGTAATGTGGTTGCCAAAAAAAAAACCGTAAGATTTTGGGCTGTGTCCAGTGGTGTGGTGGTAAATGCGAAACAGTTGGCTCGGGAGGGAAAAAGCACCTTGATTTAGATACTTGCCAGTTTCTGTCCTGTTATGACTTCCAACATGGCCAATTTCAGGCTACCAACATGAGGTCACTGAACACAGTTTGGAAGAGATTCGTAGCAACACACCCTTATATAGCATTCTCGGTACAAAATACAGTAACTGTAAATAAGTTCAAGAGAAGACATAATAGTAATAGGTTATAAAATAATTAGGATGTGATATGTTTTAAGTATTTATTACCTTTGTGGGTTTTTCCTTTTGTTTTTCAAAGTTTTTATTTAAATGCAAGTTAGTTAACATATAACACAGTGTTGGTTTCAGAAATGGAATTTAGTGATTCATCACTTACATATAATACCCAGATATAGGTACAATATTTAATACAAGCACCCTCCTTAATGCCTATCACCCATTTAGCCCATCCCCCCATCCCCATCCCCTCCAGCAACCCTCAGTTTGTTCTCTTTAGTTAAGAATCTCTTATGGTTTGCCTCTCTCTCTGTTTTTATCTTTTTTTATCTTTCCTTCCCTACCCCTATGTTCATCTGGGTAGATTTTTTTTTTTAATTTTTTTTTTAAAACATTTTCTTTATTTATTTGTCAAAGAGAGCACAATCAGAGGGAGAAGCAGACAGAGGAAGAAGCAGGCTCCCTACTGAGCAGGGAGCCCATCTTGGGACTCGATCCCAGACCTGAGCCAAAGGCAGACACTTAAGGAGCCACCCAGGCATCCCTGTTCAACTGTTTTGTTTCTTAAATTTATTACCTTTGTTTTTAATAAAATATATGCAATTTTAAGTTTATGTAATTTAACTTTTAATTATTGGCTGTGTTTAGCAATTGTCTCAAAGAATTCTTGAAAATTTAACACTCAGCTCTTGGAACTTTGTGTACCCAGGCTCCAGCCTGTGGTAACAAGAAATGCATAACTGGAGCAAGGGAGGCGATAGCCCTGTTGTTCTCTGCCATTGTCAGGCCACACCCAGATCACTTCATTCCAGAACACATAACTTACAAGTCAAACTGTTCTGAAAATCAGAGCAGAGCAGCCAGGATGGCAGGGGACCAAAGTCATGGGTCTGGAACAGTGGACAGAATTAGGGGTGGAGCTCAAAGGCCCCATGTATGGGGTTAGGGTGGGAGGAACAGGTGAATGCTTGTTTTCAAGTATCTGAGGGACTGTTGTGTGAGGAAGGTCTGGGCCTAGAATTTATGGGTAAAAGAAAGATGCAGGGAGACATTTCTGCTCAATATAACAAAGAATAAGTAAATAAATAGATGAATGAGTGAGTGAATGAATGAATGAATGAATGAAATATATAAGAAAGAACTTTCAGAGCTGTCACAGGGAATGGATTGAGGGTAACCCAGCAGAAAGTGGGCAAAAAACTTTAGGATGATCTCAGAGTCGTGAAATCCAGCCCTGAGTGGGGCTCTGCACTCAGCCCAGAGTCTGCTAGAAGATTCTCTCTCCTTCTTCCTCTGTCCCTCCCCCACTCCAAAAAAACAAATAAAGTAAGTAAGTAAGTAATAAATAAAATCTTTTTTTTTTTTTTTAAAGAAGGGTGGGGGGCGCCTGGGTGGCTCAGTGGGTTAAAGCCTCTGCCTTCGGCTCAGGTCATGATCCCAGGGTCCTGGGATTGAGCCCCGAATCGGGCCCTCTGCTCGGCAGGGAGCCTGCCTCTCCCTCTCTCTCTGCCAGCCTCTCTGCCTACTTGTGATCTCTGTCTGTCAATAAATAAATAAAATCTTTAAAAAAAAAAAAAAAAAGAAGGGTGGTACAGAGTACTTTATTTTTATTTTTTTTTAAATATTTTATTTATTTATTTGGCAGACAGAGAGAAAGAGAGCACAAGCAGGGAGAGTGGCAGGCAGAGGTAGAGTGAGAAGCAGTCTCTCCCCTGAGCAGGCAGCCCAATGTGGGACTCGATGCCAGGACTCTGGGATCATGACCTGACTCAAAGGCAGATGCTCAACGAACTGAGCCACCCAGGCACCCTGTATGGTGCACTTTAAAAAGCCTTTTTACGAAGGAAAATCAAATACTATAAAGTACAAAGAATAATATCATGAATAACGTCACTGTGCTTCTACAATTATCAGTTTGTGTCTGATCTTTATAATCTCCGCCCACATCCCACCCTGGATTGTTGAGGGAAAAAAAAACCCTGACATCACCTCACAGCTTCCATGATTACTTCAGTATATTCTGTAAGATATAAGGACTCTGAAAATACACCCAATGATACCTTTAAAACACTTAAGAAATTACTACTGATTGCCTAATATCATCTAAAATCCAGTCAGTGTTTAAATTTTCTACATTGTCACATGAATTTTTTTACTTGAATTTGCTCAAATGGAGATTTAATTAAGGTCCACACATTGCAATTGGTTGATGTGTTTCTTTCTCTTTTTCTTTTTTTTTTCTAAGATTTTATTTATTTATTTGACAGAGATCACAAGTAGGCAGAGAGGCAGGCAGAGAGAGAGGGGGAAGCAAGCACCCTGCTGAACAGAGAGCCCGATGTGGGGCTTGATCCTGGAACCCTGAGATCATGACCTGAGCCAAAGGCAGAGGCTTTAACTCACTGAGCCACCCAGGTGCCCCAGTTAATGTGTTTCTTAAGTGTCTTTCAATCCATAGGTTTTTCCTTTCATTCTTTTTTCTCCTTTCAATTTATTCATTGAAGGTGCTGAGTCATCTGTCCTTGAGAATTTTCCAGTCTGGGTTTTTCTGACCACATCATCATGATGTGTTTAACATGTTCCTCTGTCCTCTATATTTCCTGTGATTAGATCCATGTTTGATTTGGAGGGGCAGAAATGCTTCATGGGTGGTATTGTGTATTTCTCATTAGGCAACAATGTCTGGCTGGGGTCTAGGTCCATTAATTCATTAGGCATTGCAAATGGTGATACTCCAATTCTATCACTCCTTCATTTATTAGCTGAAGTATCTCTATAAAAAGAAATATTTTTTCCTCAACTATTTATACCCTGAAATACAGGTTATACAGGAAATGTAAGATGAATATTATTTGCTCATTTTCAAAATGGTGAATTGGTTTCCTGGCATCTGCCAAAGTTGACCAGTGAGGTATTTTTTTTTTTTAAAGATTTTATTTATTTATTTGACAGGCAGAGATCACAAGTAGGCAGAGAGGTTTGAGCAGAGAGCCCGATGCGGGGCTCAATCCCAGGACTCTGGGATCATGACCCGAGCCGAAGGCAGAGGCTTAAGCCACCGAGCCACCCAGGCGCCCCTGAGGTATTTCATTTTTCTTTCATGTGTCCATGGTGTAGTTATTTCCCGACTTGCTTTATTTTTTTAATTTTAATTCCAGTATACTTAACATCCAGTATTACATTATCTCAGGTATACAACAATTCCATACTTTTCTTAGTGCTCATTATGATAGGTGTACTCTTTTTTTTTTAGATTTTATTTATTTATTTGACAGAGAGAGAGAGCACAAGCAGGGGGAGTGGCAGGCAGAGGGAGAAGCAGGCTTCCTCAGTGAGCAGGGAGCCTGACTCATGACCTGAGCCAAAGGCAGATGCTTAATCTACTGAGCCATCCAAACACTCAATAAGTGTACTTTTTTTTTTTTAAGATTTTATTTATTTATTTGACAGAGAGAGATCACAAGCAGGCAGAGAGGCAGGTAGAGAGAGAGGAGGAAGCAGGCTCCCTGCTGAGCAGAGAGCCCGATGCGGGGCTCGATCCCAGGACCCTGAGATCATGACCTGAGCCGAAGGCAGCGGCTTAACCCACTGAGCCACCCAGGCGCCCCTCAATAAGTGTACTTTTAATCCCCTTCATCTATAACACCCATCCCCCCCACCCCCACCCCCACCTTCCATCTTCCTGGAAGTTGGTATTTGATTTTGTTTTACATATCATTGTGAACTCATGGATTTTTTTTTTTAAGATTTTATTTATTTATTTGATAGATAGAGATCACAGGCAGAGAGGCAGGCAGAGAGAGAGAGAGGAGGAAGCAGGCTCCCTGCTGAGCAGAGAGCCTGATGTGGGGCTCAATCCCAGGACCCTGGGATCATGACCTGGGCCGAAGGCAGAGGTTTTAACCCACTGAGCCACCCAGGCGCCCCCATGGATTTTTTTTTTTAATGTATTTCAAACCATTGCTATTCTTTTTTTTTTTTTTAAGACTTTATTTACTTATTTGACAGAGAGAGAGATCACAAGTAGGCAGAGAGGCAGGCGGTGGGGGGGGGGGAGGGGAAAGCAGGCTCCCCACCGAGCAGAGAGCCCTATGCAGGGCTCAGTCCCAGGAACCTGAGATCATGACCCAAGCCGAAGGCAGAGGCTTTAACCCACTGAGCCACCCAGTCGCCCCAATCCATTGCTATTCTTATTAATAATTGACTTGTAATAATCCTAGTATTTTTCTTGATTTCCAGCATGAGAAGATTCCTTATTTTCTAGACTTATTTCGTATATTTTCTGCCTCAGCTCTGAAATCAGCCATTTCTCCAAGGTCTCCAGTTCTTTTTAATGGGAAATGAGATTAAGAGACAATACTCTGGGCCCTAGGGTTGTCAGGCCACTGAGTTGATCATAATCTCCAGGCCATTTCAGTAGAAAGAGTTAGGAAATAATTTTCTTCTCCTCCCCTTCCTCTCCTCCTCCTTTTTCAAGAGAAAATACATATAGTGAGTTCATGGGACACTTTCTTTTTATTATTATTTTTTTTTATTTATTCTTTTTTTTTAAATTAAATTTTATTTTTTTTATAAACATATAATACATTTTTATCCCCAGGGGTATAGGTCTGTGAATCGCCAGGTTTACACACTTCACATCACTCACCATAGCACATACCCTCCCCAATGTCCATAACCCCACCCCCCTCTCCAAACCCCCCTCCCCCCATCAACCCTCAGTTTGTTTTGTGAGATTAAGGGTCACTTATGGTTTGTCTCCCTCCAAATCCCATCTTGTTTCATTTACTCTTCTCCTACCCCCTTAACCCACCATGTTGCATCTCCTCTCCCTCATATCAGGGAGATCATATGATAGTTGTCTTTCTCCGATTGACTTATTTCGCTAAGCATGATACCCTCTAGTTCCATCCACGTCATAGCAAATGGCAAGATTTCATTTCTTTTGATGGCTGCATAGTATTCCATTGTGTATATATACCACATCTTCTTTATCCATTTGTCTGTTGATGGACATCTAGGTTCTTTCCATAGTTTGGCTATTGTAGACATTGCTGCTATAAACATTCGGGTGCACGTGCCCCTTTGGATCACTACGTTTGTATCTTTAGGGTAAATACCCAGCAGTGCAATTGCTGGGTCATAGGGTAGTTCTATTTTCAGCATTTTGAGGAACCTCCATGCTGTTTTCCAGAGTGGTTGCACCAGCTTGCATTCCCACCAACAGTGTAGGAGGGTTCCATGGGACACTTTCAAAGAGGACTACAAAATGCTTTCTGAAAGACATCAGCACACTTATGTGCTTTATTTCACAGTAAACATGCAACTGTCTTAGATTAACTGTTCCAATACTGCTAGCAGTAATAGGATTACTGAAATCCAATTAATATTGTTATATAGTTATTTTCATTTTTAGGGCTTAACATAACAATGGAAATCAAAAGCCACTAAAGTAGATTCTTTCCATGTGGTTATTCCACAGATGCGGAGTATATATTTCAGTTCCTTTGTTTCATTTTCATTTTGGTTTTTAGAAATTACTTTTTAATTTTTTAAAGAAAATTATAAAATTATGTAAAATATTTACAAGAGTCTGAAGACAAACCTAAAATCCCAGCTGTGTTCAGAGGCATGTGTCTTCTACTCCAGTCCTTTCCACTTTGCTCCTCTTCTTCCACATAGATGATCTTTTTTTTTTTTTAAGATTTTATTTATTTATTTGACAGACAGAGATCACAAGTAGGCAGAGAGACAGGCAGAGAGAGAGAGGGTGAAGCAGGCTCGCCGCTAAGCAGAGAGCCCGATGTGGGGCTCAATCCCAGGACCCCACGATCATGACCTGAGCCGAAGGCAGAGGCTTTAACCGACTGAGCCACCCAGGTGCCCCTAGATGATTTTTTTTTAAAAACCAAGATTTATGGTTTATTCTTTCACTGAAAAAAAAAAAAAAAGCAAATGCTTTCATAGATTGAATACTCCCTTCTTAGATAAAACAGGAGCCATCTCTAGATACTTTTTTCTACCTTGCTTTGTTTTCACTAACTGTATGTTCCCAGGATTGCTTCTTACAGTCCTCATTTGTTTTTATAGCTGTGTAGTACTCCACTGTGGGAATTGAGCACAGGGTTTGTGACTTGAATGTTAGACACATTTAATCAAAATAAAAATATAAGGCATTGTACCATGGAGCATGGTCTGTGGAGGTAAAATTGGGGCACCCTTTGAAATTTGCCCTCAGTTTGTCTCTCTCACCTGTTTAAAAGTCCTGCCCTGTTTGTCCAGTTCCAATACCCTTTTCCCTGGGACACTCTATAGCTTGAGCAAATGTCCTATATTTTTCAAACAATTCTCTCAGGCATCTAAATTAAACTTTTTTTTTTTTTTTTTGGTCCATCCCCTTAAAACCCCGCTCTCTTTGAGGTGGCAATGCATGCTGAGAAGTTCATTTAAAAATAACTCCTGCAAAAGCTTTACCCACCTAATGAGTCACCTCTCCTGGGTGACATGAGGCCTTGACTTCAGGTGCACATATCAGGACGTCACTGGTGGCTTTATTAAGCACCATGTTTTAGTTGACAGTGCTTCAGTATTGCTTATAAAACAAACAAAGCAACTCATAATTGAAATTATCCTGGGACCTTGCTGGGCACAAACATCCTGAAGTAACAAATAAACAGTAATAATGGTAAATCATATGTACATAGGGCTGCTGGGGATGGAGGATGTGGCAGCAGTTTTTCTTGCCTTTTAATATGGCGAGGTTTTTGTTTGTTTGTTTGTTTGTTTGCCTTATGTGGGTGACAGAAATACAAATTTTGCCAATACTCTGCCCAGGAGAACCACCATTTCCTAGGATAGTCTTTGTACTGAAAAACAGATGACCTACTGCAGAATAAAGATGAGAGTTTATTCTGCAGACAGAAGAGAAAAGGGAACCAGAATAAAAAGTATAGGCTCAAAGTTAAAATGTGAGAAACCTCAATAATTTTGCACACACACACACACGCACGTGCACATGCACGCACACTACTATAACTTATTTCATCAGAACCAGCCACCGTCCCCTGGAAGATGCCACTGAAATCCAGAGAGCTGTAGAATGTAATCTGGAAAGGCCTGGGGTGGAGAGTCTGGAGTAATCTTCCTGAGCTGTCCAGATCTCACACTAGAAGGACAGAAGTTAGCAGAATGGGAACAGAGAGCAGGGCCAGAGCTGCTTGGCCACTGTGGCTGGGCTCCCTGGCATATGTAGACCTTGAAGAGAAATGAGATTAGTTACTATCTAGTAACTTATTTTTCTTAAGGAGAGCCCAGATTATTATCTCAGATGGAACCAGTATGAGGAGATTTAACATATCGACCTCCTGAATTTAAAAATCTAAATTTGAGGGTGGGTATCTGGGTAGTTCAGTTGGTTTAGCATCTGCCTTTCTCTCAGATCACAATCCCAGGGTTCTGGGATCGAGTCCCACATTGGGCTCCTTGCCCAAGAGGGAGTCAGCTTCTCCCTCTGCCTGCCACTCCCCCTGCTTGTGCTCTCTCTCTCTCTCTGACAAATAAATAAATAAAATCTTTAAAAGTAAATAAATAAAAATACAAATTTGGGCATGATATTTGCATTATGCAATTTACTACAACATTTATAAAGTCAAGGAATTTAGACCTAGAAATGTCTCAAAAGTTTAGTGCTTTAGGCCTCTAAGCGTTTATACATTCTGTGCAGTTAGCTTAGAATTCCCTTTCCTTATATCTTCTCATCCTAATGAACTCCTGCTCATTCCTTAACACCCCGCTCAGTGATACTTCCTCTCTATACTCCCATAACACTTAGTACATATCTCTTATAACAGTATCGTATTGTATTACAATTATTTGTCTATTGCTTGTTTTCTACTATGAGTTCTTTTGGAGGAGGAGCCTTTTCTTTACACCTTAGTGCCTGGCCAAGGGCCTGGCATAAAAAACATTGCTTATTTATTAAGTGATATTAGAGACTAACTTAGGACCAAGTAACCCTCTAAGTGTAAGAAGCTGAAACGCAAAGTTTCTTTAAATTCGGTAATGTAGTATCTGCTGAGCATCCACCATGCGCCTAGTTGTCTAAGGACGAATGTCTTCCATATATTTTAAATGTGATTCAAAGTATGCTTAATTTCTGTTTGTCCACAGATCAAAAGGTAAATGCTAGGACCTTATAAGTCCTCAGAGAAAGGTTAAATTATATTCAGAATTGGTATACATCAATATAGTATATTCTGAGTGAGCATCACCCAGAAACACTGTCTGCAGCCTTAATTGTGTGTGTGTGTTTGTGTGTGTGTGTGTGTGTGTGTGTGTGTGTGTGTGACAGAGAGAGAGAGAGAGAGAGAAAGAGAGAGAGACAGGGCAAGTTGAATGTCCAATTTAATTTGGGAAACACTGGGTTAAATTAAGTAGTTTCTTCCCTAAACTTTCAACATACTTAATAGTGATTAGTTAAATCTCCAAGAACTGCATCTAACTTGTAGTGTTTCACAAATTCATTTGCCCAGGAAACCCCCCCTCTTTGTTGTTGCGCTTATTAATATACTCCAGAAGTGGTGTTCTGAGAAGCACAGAGTTGGTAAATGGACATGTTCTTGGAAAAGTGTTCACCCATGCTTAGTGAGGACTTCAAAGGGAAATAGGAACTAGACTCTAAGGGCTGATGATAAAGCTATAGGACAGAAGGAGAAGGTAGCTGGAGGAGAAGGGAAGGTTTGGAGAAGAGGCAATGGCAGGGAGATGGGAGAGCCATGGTGTCTATCTGTGGGGGCAGGAGAGGAAAGATATTCAGTGGCACAAAGCAGGTGACCGGGTGATTTCATCAAATTTGTGAAACCCACACCCCAGGGAGCTGCTGGAGAGAATTCAGATTGGTTTTAACAAGGGGTTGTAGCAACGGGGAGCAAAAGTAGATGGAAGCAGAACCAGGGAACAGGACTGGCACCCTAATTTGCAAGGCCCAGGGCAAAATGAAAATGTGGGCCCCTTGGGGCGCCTGGGTGGCTCAGTGGGTTGAAGCCTCTGCCTTCGGCTCAGGTCATGATCTCAGGATCCTGGGATCGAGCCCCTCATTGGGGGGGGGTCTCTGCTCAGCGGGGAGCCTGCTTCCTCCTCTTTCTCCCTCTGCCTGCCTCTCTGCCTACTTGTGATCTCTGTCTGTCAAATAAATAAATAAAATATTTAAAAAAAAAAAAAAAGAAAATGTGGGCCCCTTGTTTTTATTTTAAGAATTTCATGAGGGGCACCTGGGTGGCTCAGTGGTTTAAAGCTTCCTCCTCACTCTCTCTGCCTGCCTCTCTGCCTACTTGTGATCTATCTGAACTAGATAAATAAAAAATCCTAAAAAAAAAAAAAAGAATTTCATGAAAGAATTTCTATATATACAATGGAATTTTACTCAGCCATCAAAACGAATGAAATCTGGCCATTTGCAATGGCATGGCTGGAACTAGGGGATATGATGCTAAGCGAAATAGGTCAGAGAAAGACAAATACTATATGATTTTACTCATGTGTAAAATTCAAGAAACAAAGCAGATGAACATAGGGGAAGGGAAGGAAAAATGAAGTAAGATGAACATTGAGAGGGAAGCAAACCGTAAGAGACACTGAACTCTAGGAAACAAACTGAGGGTTGCTAGAGGGGAGGGAGGGCTGTGGTGATGGGCATTGAGGAGGGCATGTGATGCCATGAGAACTGTGTGTTATATGCACTGATGAATCACTAAATTCTACCTCTGAAACTAATAAAATAAAAATTAAAAGAAAAAAAAAGAATTTCATGACATGACAACCACAGCAGGGAGTTACAAGGGCAGGGCCTGTTTCAGTACGGAGCCTATGCAACTGTACAGGTTGCCCAACCACTAACCTGACCCTGCCTGAGAGTATCACTAGTCCTGTGACCCTCATTTGAATCCTATGGCTAATGGAGCCCAGAGAAACCAGGTTACACTTGTGTTCTATAGAAGGTAGGTTTCCTTCTCTCCAGATACTCAATTACCCTAGAAACCCTATTTACCAGCCATACTGAGTAAGCTTAACTTTGCTGCAAGATAAATATGTACACATTAAATTTCAGGAACATATTTAATGCAAAAGTCCATGCACATCTTAGATATTCCCATATATAGTTCTCACATCACAAACAATATCCCTTTTTCTCATGCCAAGAATAAAGGCAGCCTTGCAGCTGCATAGCAGAAATGTAGAACCTTTGACTTTGTCCCGGGGTTAAATACCAGGATTTAGTTGGTGCTGAGGCAGCACTCGGCACCGTGCTGAGTTCTCTCAAAATGCAAAACAAACTCAGGTGGAAAATCTGGGCAAGCAGTGTCATTTGCTATTTTTGGAGGTGGGGGAGAGAAAGAAAGTTGTGGAAAGTGTTATAACAAACAGCACAGAGCAGCACACCAAGAGTGTGAAATAAAATAACACCCGCATGCTCTCCTTGTTGACTGGATGGAAGCCACGAAGTTACGGAGAAACCAGAGAGCTGGCGTCCTCTCATGAGCAGCCACTGGCCTCTCAAACAATGGAATGGAAGCATGACTCACCTCGCCCTGTAATATTAATCTCCAGCTAACCACAAATCCTACCTCTGCGATTATTCAAAATGTCCACTGGGGAAACAGTGAACACAAGGGGGTATGAGACCAGTCCCCCTAGGGAGCCATGTCACACTGATGGTTTGGGAGCTGAAGAGCTGCCCTTCATCTCCCCCATCCATCTCCTTCACAGCTACCTTCTACCTGCCTCTCCCTACTTTCTTTGCAGAGAGCTTCGGTTGGCTAAGAGGACAGGCTTGAGTGGAATAAGCCATGGGGTGCAGTTAGTGGGAGAGGAGAAGGAGTACCAGAGGACCTGGGAGCCAGGGGTGCTACCTACAGAGAGGATGGATGCTATGGACAAACTGAGTTGTAGGCTCCGACCCAGTTGGGTGGGGCACGACTGGGTATTGGGCAAGTATGACTGTTTATTGCCCATAATACAGACGGTCCCAGATTTAGGATGGTTCACAAATGACTTTTTTTAAGATTTAATTCATTTATTTGAGAGAGAGAATGCACTAGTAGAGGGAAGGGACAAAGGGAGAGGGAGAAGCAGAGTTCCCGCTGAGCAGGGAGGCAGATGTGAGACTCAACCCCAAGACCCTGAGATCATGACCCAAGCCGAAGGCAGAGGCTTAACCTACTGAGCACCCAGGCTCCCCTCAAGGAAAGATTTTTTGTTTTTCAATTTTACCATGGTGCAAAAGTGGTACACAGTCTGTAGAAACCCTTCTGAATTTTGAATTTGGATCTTTTCCTGGGCTAATGATGGGCAGTAGGGTCCTCTCTCATGACACTGGGCAGTAGCAGCAAGACACAGCTCCCAGTCAGCAGCACAGTCACAAGGGTCAACAACCCATATGCTTACCACCATTCCGTACCCACACAACCACCCTGTGGTTCACTTTCAGTACAGTATTCAATAAATTTCATGAGATATTCAATACTTGACTCTAAAATAGGCTTTGTGTTGGATAATTTTGCCCAACTGTAGGCCAAGAGGGTTCTGAGAGGTTGGAAGGGCTCTGAACATGTTTAAGTTGGGCTAAGCTATGATGTTGAGTAGGTTACATGTATTAAATATATTTAAACTTAGGATACTTTCAGTTTATGATGGGTTTTACTGGGACATAATGCCACCACAAGTTGTGGAAGGTCTGCACATGGAAGGACCTGAAGCCCGAGGAAGTCAAGAGAATAGGTGGTCATCGTGCAATCAGCTCTAATCCTTGTCACTCTACGACTCATACTCTTGCTGCCATATTGAGTTTATCCAGGGTGTGAAGTTCTTGGCTGAGACTTGAACTAGTAGTGAGAAGGAGGGTGGGGAGGGGTGGAGGAGGGTCAGGGGATCCAAAGTTCACCTTCATTATAGAATTACACAGTAAATTGATGACCAAGCTGGGACTAAACTTTGGTCTGTGGACTCAAGGGTCCAGAACTCTTTACTCTGCTCACCCTGAGAAGGGAGCTAAGGACCAAAGACAAAAACCATCTGTGAGAAGTTAGAGGACACCCATACACAAACAGCTCCAGGCTTACCAGTTGCGGCAAACATGACACTACAAAAAAACGAGAGAGGAAAAAAGTTGCAGGGTTGAGGTGCTGGGAACAAAGGGTTAGGACTGCTGCTTAGAGGCTTTCAAAGCAAGAGCATCAATCACTACCAAGAAAAACATATTTTTTAGAGAGGCATTGAACTTTCAGTACACGCTGTGTGTGTACCGGGTACAAGGAGAGCTACAAAAAGTTCGAGGCAGCAGTTCCAAAGACGTCTCGACACAGCATCTAAGAGCCACACGCGAGGCAGTGGTTGAATTTAGGCAGGGAAGTGAGCACCCCGGAGGAATGGAAGGAGAGAAGGAAAAACAGAAGAAAGGTGTAGACAGTCAAAGTAACATTTAACGTTATGACTTGGAAATTTGACCTTTTCAATAAGGATGGTTAGAGAAGAGACTCAAATGGAAATACATCTTGTAAGCCATATGCCAAGGCTCAGGATCTGAGTACAAAATGTTACATTTCCTTTATACTTAGAAAAACCAAAAACGAATACATTCCAATGGGGGAAACATCCTAAGCACTACCAAAAGGTTTGACGTGACGTCTCACTCACAGCCATCAAAACTCCTCGCTCTGTTATTAATAATTTATTTGTAACTGCAGCAAAACATTTTATGGTTCTACAAAAATTATCATGAAGATGCACAGAGCGCACAGATTTTTTAAAATGTGTCCACGTGGGCCATACAATACATACTCTGTGGACCTCTGTTGCCTTGATTGTTCAGTAACCTATTTCAGAACTCAGTTCATCTTTTCAAAATCTGCAGGGATGTTGTATCATTTCACCATCATTTATTTAGCCAACTTAACTATTGTTGGACATTCGGGTTGTTTGAAGTTTTTGTTGTTACAATGGGAACCAAATACCTGGGCTATTTTCACTTTCTAATATAAGGTAAATGTTTGCAAGTGGAACTGCTGAGTCAAGGGGTATGTGTTTTTCCCCCCATTTTTTAAACTTATGATAAAATAGACATAATACAGAATTTACTGTCTTAAAGACTAAGTGTATATAGTTCAGTTCAGTGGTATTAAGTACATTCGTATTTTCCCGCAAACATCACCATCATCTGTTTCCAGAACTCTTTCCATCTTGCAAAGCTGAAGCTCTTAAACCATCAAAAGGTGACTGTCACCCATAAATACAGAGAACACACTGATGCTTGCCAGAGGGAAGGGGGTGAAGTGGGTGAATGGGGAATGGGAGATACAGGCTTCCAATACGAAATGAATAGGTCATGAGGACGAAAGTCCACCACAGGAAATATAGTCAAAGTTGTTTTTTTTTTTTAAGATTTTATTTATTTATTTGACAGATCACAAGTAGGCAGAGAGGCAGGCAGAGAGAAGGGGGAAGGCAGGCTTCCCGCTGAGCAGAGAGCCCAATGCGGGGCTCAATCCCAGGATCCTGGGATCATGACCGGAGCCAAAGGCAGAGGCTTTAACCCACTGAGCCACCCAGGCACCCATAGTCAAAGTTTTATAATTGTATTGCATGGTGACAGATGGGAGTTACGCTTGTGAGCGCAGCATAAGGGAGAGAGAGGCTGAATCACTATGTTGTACACCTGAAACGAGCATAACATTGGGTGTCAACTCTACTTCAGTAAAAGCAACCAACAAACAAAGCGGCAACTCTACACCCCTGTGCCTCCAGCCCCTAGCAATCACCATTCTACTTTCGATCTCTATGATTTTGACTATTCTAGGTACCTCATCTAAGTGGAATCATACAGCGCTTGTCCTTTTGTGTCTGGCTTCTTTCACTTAGCATCATGTCTCCAAGGTTCATCCATGTCGTCTCATATGTCAGAATTTCCTTCATTTCTAAGACTGAATAATATTCCATTGTATGCACAATGGTTTATATTTTTAACATGTTGACATATATTATGAAATTATCTTTTTAATAGGTAGTACCAACCTACACTCCTACTATAGTGGACAGTCCAGCTGTCTCCCTCCTTTACCAATATTGCTTTTTATCAAACCTCTTCAGTTTTCTAGGTGGAAAATGACATCTTATTGTTGCTTTCCTTTGCATGTATGAGTGCGGTTGACTTGATTTATATTTTCACAAGTTTACTGACTATTTTGTTTCCTTTGTTGTTCTGCCTGTTATTGAAATTTTCACCTAATTTTTCATTTGGGTTGTCTTTTTCTTAGTGATTTTTATGAACTCTTTATAAATTAAGGAATTAGTCCTTTTAATATCTTATGCTGCAAATACTTGTTTTCAGTTCATCTTTGAAATTTATATATAGATTTTTTTCTTGCTATTTATTTTTTACTTTCTATTATGGAAAAATCAAACATTAAAAAGCAAAGAGAAGAGTATCCCATGTACTCATTACCAAACTTCACCCTCCAAATTATTTTGAAGCAGATCCCAGACATTATCTCATTTCATCACAAGTATTTCAGTATGTATTTCTAAAGATAAAACCTTTTAAAAGGCAACTATAATATATATATAGCAACTATAATATATATATATATATATATATATATATATATATATATATAAAATCACATATATGTGGCTTTTTAACATAAAAACTAATTTCTGTGCAAATGCATCAGTCATTTTCCATTTGACTTCTGGGTTTTGTGTCATGCTAAGTAATGTCTTTATGACAAAATTATAAATGAACTCAATCTATATTTTCTTCTAGCATTTTTTTTAAACTCAAAAACCATTTAGTAAGTTTAAAATGATTATCCAGGGCGTACAGAGTCCTAAGGTCTTGGGAAAAGGCAGAGTAATGGAATAGAGACAAAAGAGGTTAATCCCTTTTCTACCTTTGTCACCTACAAATTATAACATCTGCTTCTCAAAAACACCCTTCCAGACCCAGTTCCAGTGTCTGAGCTAACTACTGGGGACAGAGTCCCCCTCTGGACTCTCCAGCCTCTGGATTCTTTCCTGTTCTTCTTTTTCTTCTTCTCCAAATACGAGTTTTATTGAAGTATAATTGACGTACTAGAAAGTTTACAGTTTAAACGTGTACAATGCAGTGTTTTTTTGTGTTTCCAAAGTTGTGCAACTATTGTCACTAATTTTAGAGCTTGTTCTTTACCCCCAAAGAAACCTTGTATATATCAAGCAGTCATTCCCCATTTCCCTGTCTCCCCAATCCCTGGCAAATCAGCGATCTACTTTCTGTCTCTACGGATTCCTAGGACATTTCCTATAAATAGAATCATACAATATGTGGCCTTTTGTATCTGGCTCCTTTATTGCTAGTACCTTTATAGCTCCATTTTAACATTTTATTACTTTACTTTGGGAATTTACTTTGATGAAAGTAGTGGGGTTATACAGCTAAACTTTTTCCTCAAATAGTCCCAACACTGTTTTTTAAAGATAATCCATCTTTCCTCTCATGGACTAGAAATGTCACCATTATCATCTACTAAAATCTCATGTGTATTTCAGTCTATTTCTGGATTTTCTATTTCATTCCATTGATCTGTTTAAATTTTTTTCTAGAACCCAACTTTTTAATTCTTGTACCTTTAAAATGCATTTAAATATCTACTCTAAGCACCCTCTTCCCAATATCTTTCTGTTCAGATTTTTTATTTCTACAGATAAACCCAATGTTGTTGTTGTTGTTGTTTTTTTTAAGTTTAAAATCGTTTTGGGGCGCCTGGGTAGCTTGGTGGTTTAAGCCTCTGTGTTCAGCTCAGGTCATGATCTCAGGGTCCTGGGATCGAGTCCCGAATCGGGCTCTCTGCTCAGCAGGGAGGCTGCTTCCCCCTCTCTCTCCACCTGCCTCTCTGCCTACTTATGATCTCTCTCTGTGTCAAATAAATAAATAAAATCTTTTAAAAATAAAAAATAAAATTGTTTTGATATTTTGATTGAGATCACATTGAGTTTAGAGATTAATTTAGCAAAAATTAATACCCCATTATAGAGATATCACATTTTCTTTACTCAGGTCCTGCCTATTTCTAATTAAGTTGATCTTCAGGTAAATTGGTGGTAGTATTGCCCTTGCAAATGAGATCTTTTCTCCCATTGTATTTGCTAACAATGTATCAATTTTGCATATTAATTGTACAAAAAGGAACTAACAACTTTAATAAATCCTTGTATAATTTCTGTTCCAGTTAGCTCTTATTGCATAACAACCCCCCCCCCAAATTTAGTAGCTTCAAATAACAAGCATGTGTTATTTCTCACATCTCTGTGGGCCAGCTGGTTGGTCTTCTGGTCTAGGCCAGCTCAGGTTATCTCTTTAGTCAATTGACACCTTAGCTAGCATGGCTAGTCCAGGATGGCCTCACTCATATGTATTTAGTAGTTGGTTCTGTGTCAGCTGGGGCTGTGGGGTGACTTAGCCACATGTCTCTCACCATTCAGCAGGCTGACATGGGCTCCATTCAAGAGTAGTGGTTTTGCCAAAGATAAAAATGTAATGATCTGAAGAGGCACATACACTACAATGTTTATAGTAGAGATGGCCATGATAGTCAAACTATGGAAAGAACTGAGATGTCTATTGACAGAAGAATGGATAAAGAAGATGTGGTGTATAGATAGATAGATAGATGCACACACAGTGGAATATCACTCAGCCATCAGAAAGGATGATTACTTACCCTTTACATTGATATGGAACTGGAGGGTATTATGCTGAGTGAAATAAGTGAATCGGGGAAAGACAATTATCATATGGTTTCACTCATATGTGGAATATAAGAAACAGTGCAGAGGATCATAGGGAAGGGAGGAAAAACAGAACAGAAAGAAATCAGAGAGGGAGATGAACCATGAGAGATTCTTAACTATAGGAAACAAACTGAGGGTTGCTGGAGGGGAGGGGTAGGGGATGGGGCAATTGGATGATGGGCATTAAGGAGGGCATGTGATGTGATGAGCATTGGGTGTTATATGCAACTGGTGAATTACCAAACTCTGCATCTGAAATTAATGATGTACTATATGTTCGCTAATTGAATTAAAAAAGAGTAGTGGTTTTGAATTCCTAAAAATGGTTTAAAAAGAGGGCAAGTTCCATTGCTTAAGTATTTTGCAAGTTTCTGCTTGCATCATGTTTACTAATGTCCCATTATCTTAAGTCAATGGTCCAACTCAGATTCAAAGTGTGGAGAAATACACTCCATCTCTGAGAAGAGCTGCAAAATAGTGTGCCCATTCTTGCAATTTCCCAAAACTTTCTAGGATTTTCTTGGCCTCTTCTCTTCAGGTTTCTAGTTATTCTTTTTTTTTTTTTCCTTTTTTTTTTCTTTTTAACTAAACTCCATGCCCAATGTGGGGTTTGAACTCACAACCCTGAGATCAAGGGTCAAATGCTCTACTGACTGAGCTAGCCAGGGGCCACTCTGGTTATTCTTTGTTATCATTTCAAATAATAAATTTTTCTTACCTTAAGTGGTACTTTCCTCAGGGCTCCTGGGTAGCTCAGTCAGTTAGGCAACTGACTCTTGGTTTCAGCTCAGGTCATGATCTCAGAGTCATGAGATGGAGCCACACGTCAGGCTCCACACTGAGCTGGAACCTGCTTAAGATGCTCTCTCTCCCTCCCACTCACTTGCTCTCTCTTTCTTTATTAAAGAAAAAAACAAAGGTACTTCACCTCTTAAATTATTTCCTTACTTAGTTATACTCGTTAGGATTTTCAGAACCTTATTAAGGTATGATATCTTCTTCCTTACTTTGATGGAAATTAAAGTATGATGCCAGATTTTTATGATGGCAAAAAAAAAATCTAGCTATTCCTAGGATACTAAGATGTTCTAGGTTTTGTTTTGATTTAATCAAAACAGTTTGTTTAATCAGGAAAGAATGTTCAATTTTGCTTAAGTGGCATTTCATCCTGAGATGATTGTATTTTTTTCTCCTTTGATCTATTAATATCGGGACATATTAGGGCACCTGGGTGGCTCAGTGGGTTAAAGCCTCTGCCTTTGGCTCAGGTCATGATTCCAGGGTCTTGGGATCGAGCCCCGCATCGGGTGCTCTGCTCAGTAGGGAGCCTGTTTCCACCTCTCTCTCTCTCTCTGCCTGCCTCTCTGCCTACTTGTGATCTCTGTCTGCCAAATAAATAAACAAAATCTTAAAAAAAAAATCGGGACATATTAAAACAAACCCGTATAATAAACCATACTTGCATTTCTAGCACGACACTTGCTTGAGGTGTGTTTTTCGTTATAGCTGTTGCAGAAAAATTATGTTTCCATGGATCTGCCTATTTTGGAAATTTCATAAATGGAATCATACAATTTGTGGCTTTTGTGTATGGTTTCTTTCACTTAGCATAATGTTTTCAAGGTTCCATGTATCAGTACATCATTCTTTTTTCATGGCTGAATAATATCTCCCAGATGGGAATTCTACCCCCTTTATGTGTGGTATGAATGTATACTTCTGTGTCTTCTACTGAGTGAGTGAGCATATCATCTTTGTCTTTTATTTTGCCTTTCCAGTGGATTGCATTCTAGATATGCCTGTGTTGAAACATCTTTTCATTCCTGGGATAAATCTTGCACGGGTATAGTTATTATTCTGTTAAATGAATTGCAAGATTTGACTTACTAGTACTGCTGACCCTTGAACAACAAGGGAATAAAGGTTGGCAAGCCCTATGCAGTTGAAAATCTGCATATAATTTTTGACTCCCCCAAAATTTAATTAATTACTAATATAGCTTACTGTTAACTGGAAACCTTGCCAATAATATAAACAGTATATTAACACATTGTGAATGTTATATGTATTATATATTGTATTCCCTCAGTAAAGTAAGGTAGAGAAAAGACAATGTGATTAAGAAAATCATAAGGAAAATAAAATACATTTACTGTACTGTATGTATATTTATTGAAAATTCCTGTATAAGTGGACCCATGCAACTCAAACCCATGTTGGTCAAGGGTCAACTGTACTTTATTAGAATGCTGGAATCTTTTTATAAGTGAGCTTAACTTGTGTTTTTAATTTCTTCTGCTTTTTAAATTTGGTTCTGCTTTTTTTATTTTGTTCTAGCACAGGAACAGTTGTAGCAAATAGGAAATATTTGTTCCTTGAAAGTTTGATAGAATCTAAGCACAGAATCACAGGATCTGGCTCCTCTTAGAAAGTGGATCTTTGGCTATCATCTTCTAAGGTTATTGGCTTACTCAATTTTTCTATATCTTCTTGGGCCCATCTAATACACAAACAGTAAAGTTTACAAAACAATTTGGTGACATTTCACAAAGTAACACCCAGGTCAAGAGTTACAGAATTGCCAACATTCTATAAGTCCCCAAAGTGATTGCTCCTAATCACTACTTTTCAAAGATAATTATTACCTTAACTTCTGTGATAACTATTTTCTTTATAGTTTTATCTCCTAAGCATAGAACCCTAAATAGTAATTTTGTTCCTGTATTTCACTTTATATAAAATGGAATTATGCCATATATATTCCTGTGGATCTGGCCTCTTTTATTCAACAATATGTTTTTAAGATTCACACAGGTTATTATGTGCAGCTCTTGCTTTTCTTTTACTTTGCTTAATAGCATTCTATTGTATGAATATACCATACTTCTATATTCATTCTTCTGTTGATGGACTTTGAGGCCGTTTCCAGTTTGAGAGGATTACAAATAGAGCTGCTATGATCATTCTTGTACATGTCTTGTAGACAATATGTACATGTATTTTTGTTGGGTATATTTCCTATAAATGATATAGGTATTTATAAGTTACATAAGTTATATATAACTTCAATTTTATTAGATACTTTCAAGAATTTTCTGAAGTGTCCTACTAATCTACACTCCTTTAGCAGTGTACGAGTGTGTTTCTTGTCCATATTCTCACCAACACTTCGTAGGATTGGTCTTCTAATTTTAACCATTCTGGTGGGTATATAATGGTGTCTGGTTATGGTTTTTATTTGCATTATCCTGATTATTAGTGATTAAGTATCTTTTCATATGTCTATTATCCACTGGATATCCATTTTTTCCCCAAAAAGTATCTGTTCCAATGTTTTGCCCACTTTTCTTTTGGGTTGGCTGTCATCTTCTTAATGGTTTGTAGAATTTCTTTATGTATTCCATACTTGAACTATCAGTAGGTGATAGATGTTGCAAATATCTTCTCCATATTCCATTTCTTTTAATGAATTGAAGTTCTTAATACCAACATTAAATTTAAATGTTAAATAAATGTCAAATTTATCCATCTTTCTCTCTATGATTAGTTCTTTTGTGTCCTATTTTAAAAAATCTTTCCACAGTTCCTGGGTGGCACAGTTGGTTGAATGTCTGACTCTCGATTTGGGCTCAGGTCATGATCTCAGGGTTGTGATATCGAGCCCCATGTAGGGCTCTGCATTGAGTGTGGAGCCTGCTTAGGATTCTTTCTCCCTCTCCCTCTCTCCCCCCAACCACACCCACCACTCTCACACACTAATGCACTCTCTCTCTAAAAAAAAAAAATAAATAATAATAATAATAATTAATTTAAAAGATCTTTCCTTTTAATGAGATTTTAAATTTTAATGTACTCAAATATTATCAATCTTTTTCTTTATGACTAGTACTTAGTGATCTTTTCCTATCTGAAGTCATGAAGGTTTTGTTTTATATTGCCCTCTAGAAGCTTTATTTTGCCTTTTACATTAAAAAAAAAAAAACATTGTACTTACTTATTTATTTGACAGAGAGAGAGAGAGTACAAGCACTGGAACCATGGAGGGAGACGGAGAAGCAGCCTTCTGGCTGAGCAGAGAGCCCTATGTGGGGTTTGATCTCAGGACCCTGAGGCAGATGCTTAACTGAGCCACCCAGGCACCCCTTGCCTTTTACATTTTTGTCTATGATACCTCTAAAATGAATTTTTATGTATGGTATAAGGTAAGGGTCATGCTTCCCCTCATTATTATCCAACTGTCCCAGCACCATGTATTGAAAAAATTACCTTTCTTGACTGCTTTGTGGTGCCTTTTTATTTTTATTTTTGCAGTGCCATTTTTGTCATAAATAAAATATCTATATGCACATGGATCTCTTTCCAGATTTATATTCTATTCCGCTGGTCAGTATGTCCATTCTTGTGCCAAAATTATTTATAGTCCATGTAAATATCCAATAGAAGAAGTCCTCCCACTTTGTTCTTCTCCACCATTGTGTGGGTTATTCTTGGCCCTTTGCATTTCCATTTTATCAAGCTTCAAAGAAGAAAATCTTGGTTAGATTTTGTTGGATAACAAATTAAAAAAAAAAAAACCAACCCTCTGCTGGCTCTTCTGAGTAATCATTTGAATGCTATTTCTTGGTTTCACGGATGACTCACCAGCCAACATATATACTGTGCCTGCCTTGGGTAAAGTAATTGACCACGTTCAAAAATATCTCTGCTATCAGCTGAATCACTGACCTTCTCAAGATATTTTACCTTAGGAAATTGCCTTCTTCTGAGAGTAATCCTTACAGGGACCTCTGATTTCCTTCCTCTTGATAAACCCAGGAGTAAATGTACTTTCTTTCCAATCTTCATAAGATAACAAATAACTTCAGAACTAGAAAAAAAATGAGTAAAAGGTTACAAATTATTTGTAGTTTAAGACTTCACAGGTGCAAAATATATCTACAAAGTTCTGATTCCAAGTCTGACCTTTCTCAGTCCGAAGACCTGTTTGCTTCCATTCTCCCTTCTTTCCCCCCTCTCCTCTTTCCCTCCTGTCTGTCCTCTTCTTAGCTCCAGTATCTTCTTCAACCCAAGCCATTTTCTCTTTCCTCACACTGCTTTCCCTCCAGCTCTCTGAGTCCGTGTGTCTTTGGTCTCATTCTCTATTGACTGAAACACAGATATTCTCTCTTCTAAGTATTAAAGTCATGTCTGACTTCTCAAGGTCTTCCCAAGTCATTGAACACAAGCTTTTGTGTATCTTAGAGCACATACTTGGGGGAGAAGTTCCTCAGAAAGCGATATGGCAGCCTTGCTAAGTACTTCACAGTTCTGAATCCCATTTTAGACAGAAAGAAAACTGCCCGGAGTTCAAGGACAGAGCTGGAATTATAGTTCAAAGCTTTTGGGTGGTCTGTTAAGGAATTAACAGACTCACTCGGTGGCTAATGGTATCACAAATCATGCCATAGTTCAGGTGAACTTGTAAAGGAAGCATTAACCACTGCTTTAACCATGTACTTTTTTATGACATGCTTTTCCTTTTTTAACTAAGATAGGCCTACTCTGTAAATCTTGAAAATGTAGGAAAAGTGGGCGCCTGGGTTGCTCTGTTAGTTAAGCGTCTGCCTTTGGCTCAGGTTATGATCCCAGGGTCCTGGGATTGAGTCCTGTATCAGGCTCCCTGCTGAGCAAGGAGACTGCTTCTCTTTCTGCCTGCCATTCCCCCTATTTGTGTTCTCTCTCTCTGATAAATAAATAAATACAAATCTTAAAAAAAAAAAAAAAAAAAGGGAGGGGCACCTGGGTGGCTCAGTGGGTTAAAGCCTCTGCCTTCAGTTCGGGTCATGATCTCAAGGTCCTGGGATTGAGCCCCACATCGGGCTCTCGGGGCTGAGCAGGGAGCCTGCTTCCCTTCCTCTCTCTGCCTGCCTCTCTGCCTACCTGTGGTCTCTGTCAAATAAATAAATAAAATCTTAAAAATAAATAAATAAATAAAAATAATAAAAAGAAAAGAAAAAATATAGAAAAGTGTAGAAAATTTAAAACCCAGCTGTAATCTTACCTCTTAAATATTATCATTCTTATTATTCAGCATATATTTCCAGGCTTTTTTAATGCATGGCTGATATTATACAAAATTTTACTTTCTACTTAAAAATATATCAAAAGCAGATTTCCAAATCTTTACATTTTTAATATTAAGTGACTGCAAAATATTCCTTTGAATCATAAAGAAGTGGGCAGTTTCCCTTTTATTAGATTGTAACTTGTTTTCAATTTCATCAGAATTGGAAATAACATTGATAGGAGAACCTTATTCATGACTCTGAATTTCAGGTTATTTCAATAGGCAAAATATGTATCTGATAAAGGACTTATATCCAGAAAATGTAAAGAACTCATACAAAATCAATAATAGGAAAACAAGCAACCCAATGTTTAAATGGGCAACAAATGTGGACAGTTCACCAAAGAAGTTATACGTAAGGCAAATAAGCACATTCTGAAAGTATGTCCAACAACATTATTCATCTGGGAAATATAAATTAAAAGGACAATGAAGTAACACTACACATCCACAAAAATGGCTAAAAGTTTAAAAACTGACAGTACAAAGCATTGACAATGATATGGAGCAACTGGAAGTTTCATACATTGCTGGTAGGAATGAAAATGATGCACCCTCTTTGGAAAACCGTTTATTCATGTTTTACAAGGTTAAACTACACTTATCATCCAACCCAACAATTCTTTTCCTAGAAATGGAACTTCCCAAGGGGAGTGAAATAAATGTCCACACAAAGACCCATATGTGAATATTCACTTAATTCATAATAAGTTCAAAGTGAAAACAGTGCAAATATCCATCAACAGGTGATGCATAAACAAATAATTGTGATGTTTCTGTACAGTGCAATATCTCTCAGCAACAAAAATGAATGACCAATACATGCAACAATATAGACAAACCTCAAAAGCAATAGGCTAAGAAAAGAAGCCAGACTCAAAAAACTACCTACCATTTAATTCCATTTACATGACATTCTAGGAAAGGCAAAACTCTGGTGATAGAAAGAAAACTTTCTGGAACGACGAAACTATTTTATATCTTGATAATAGTGGTGGTTACATGACTGCATACATTTGTTTAAAATGCAGTAAAACATACACTTAAAATGGGTGAGGTTTTGTCGTATATAAATTATATCTCGATAAAGCAGATTTTAAAAATAAGGAATGATTCTGAGTTGCCTTTTTTTTTTTAATTGGGCAGCTGACCTAAAGTGGAACCTGAGAACAGTTGGGGCAATTCAGAGAGAAGTAGAACTTAAGAGCAGTGGATGGTGTCAGGATAATGACTTCTGGTTTTGGAAGTGTTAATGAGGTTGAGTTAATAAGGGCACAGAGAAAGAAAAAAGACCTATAGAAATGAGAAGGAAAAAAATCTGAATTCAGTAAAAAAGAAAAAAAGAGAACATGAAATTGAGAAAAGGAGAGACTTGATTTTTGTATGTGGGCTTTTTTGTTTTGCCTATTTTTATCTCAATTTATTTTCATTTCTTTATTCTTTATTCTGTTGGTCTTTCCTTTTCCTGAGGTGTGTGTATGTGGGGGGGGGGGGTTTTTACACACCCGGGGTTACCATTCTGTGCTTCCAAAGTCTGTCTCCCTCTAAACAGACCACACACATGCATTCCTATATACACATACACACATGTGTACACATGCACACATACACACACCCCAACTATACTACCAAATGAGAACAGTAGAAGGAAAAAGTAAACCAAGAAAACAAGAAGATAAAGAAGTTTGGCACCTGCCTAACACACCTTAGTAGGGAGGGTTCACTCTTGGTCCTTCACATTCTATGGAGAAGAGCAATACAAAAAAATGTACCAGGTTATTTAAACCAGCTTACCAGCTTTTTAAACTCTGAGTAAGAAAATAGCTTTGAAGGTCCATTGGGACCCGGGCCAAAGACTTTTCCTTTGGATTTGTGGTAAATAATTGAAGGTTAATAGTGGCTTTTTTCTTTTAGGCTGGGGGAGGCAACAACACCGTCATGATCCCAATTGAATCCAACTGGGAAACTAGAAAAATGTAACAAATTTGCAATGGTTAAAACGTTCTGGACCTTTTCATCTGTATCCATAAAAGGCAATGAAGCTGTATTTTTATTTCCATCCTATGAATGCAGAAGTTGAAATTCAGAAAAGCCAAGGGATCTACCAACTCCCTCACAAAGAAAACCAAAAGACAGATGTTGTGGAGCAGGATCTCCAGTCTGGCATTTTCTAAAGGTCTTTGACGTAGAGTTCCATCTCATGACCCTGAGATCATGACCTGGATTGAAATCAAAAGTCAGATGCTTAACTGACTGAACTACCCAGGCACCCAGGCATTTTGTTTTTAGATATGTCTGGAAGAGGCAGACAGGAGAGCTGCTTGGACTGTTGAGGCCTGAGTTCTGCACGAATTATCAGGTTATCACATAGATCTATCCATATTTCTGTAGACCACTACCACCATGCAATACAGTAGCTCAGAGAAAGTGAGGGCAGGACTCAGAGGCCCATCAGGATTCTCTGAGATAAGTAAAGAACTGAGTGGCCTGGCTTCTGCCCCGAAAACCGATCAGGATACTTCTGATTCCAACTTTACTCCACTTCATACAACACCGCACAGTTAGTGTGCAGGCTGGGCTGGGAACCCAAATTCTGTCTGACTTTAAAGCCTTGTTCTTAGCCACCATACTCTGTGTCCACCTATTCTTTTCTAATATTTCCAGGATATATGAGGTAAAAAGGAAAAAAAAAAAAAAAAAAAGGAAAGGAAGGAGAGTAGGAGGACACCCCCTATTTCCATTTCATTTGTTTCCATGAAGAACTTCCCAGTCTGCTTTTTAAGAGGGGAGCACTGCTTGTACTCTCTCCTGCCCCTTGGCTCATTCTCCCCAAGGAAGCAGCCATTTACCTGAAGGAGATTGGGAAAATGTCACTCTTACAGGCAGTGGTATGCGGGTAAATGTTTAGCAACCAGCTTTAGGACAGGAGTGGAGCCCCGACTTGTAGGACTTGTAGCTTATCCTCCATTGTTTCCACTCCTTCCCTGTAGGCATCACGGGTATCCCCTCTCCTCCTGAGGCAACTAGCTCTTTAAGGAGTTTAGGACTTAGAGGAGTTTAGCCTTTTCACACACACACCCACCCACCCACCCACACACACACACACCCCAAACAAATTAAAAGAAAGAGCTTCAGTAGCTTTTGCTTTCTACCCTACAACCCAAACTTCATCTGACAAAGGAATACAAGGGCCTGACTGCTTGCCTTGACTAAAAGAAAGGAATATTTTAATATCGAATGAATAAGACCCCGCTTCAGAGAACTTTTATTTTCCACTGCTCTGTCTTCCACTAAAGAATGGAGTATAGGTGGTTTTCAATCCTCATCTTTGTCCCAAATGAGGTCCCAGTGACAGCAGTGCCTGGTGGGTGACATCTCTCCAAGTTTTTTTTTAAACCTCTGGGCCTAGATTCTGAGCATGTTTCTGACCTGGGCTGAGGTCAGGCTGGATACGTGAGAACATTGTGATTGGCAGCCCCCCCTCAAATCCCATAGACTGGGAACATTCCGCTTCCAGGGGGAAGGGAGGATGCTGTGAGAATCAAAGGCACTCGCCACAGGACTTCAGATATAAATGAGTTGGTAGACTATACTTGACCATCTCTTGACCATCAAAGCAGGAGGAAGCATAAGAAGACTGGACGCCGGGGCTGAAGTAGAGGCATGTATGTGACTGAGACCTCTCCCAACACTCGAGCTTTCTCCAGAGCCAGCCTGCTGTCCATACTGTGTCCACTGCTGGGCCCACTGCCACCCCTGTGGGCACAGGCTTTGTTGAATATTAATATTTTATCTCCTGGGACTCAAGCAGGATTGAAAGGCTGGCTGGGCTCCCACTGAACTTCTGTGCTGTCCACTTAGTTCATATGCATGGGAGAGGGTTTACACGGGGCCAGATCCCAGAACTGGGACATAATTTGTGATGAGATGCCCTGGGAGGGCAACCATGGCTCAGCCTGGGCCCAACAAATAGCTCGGCATTCACGTGCAGAAGTGCCTGAGTCAGTTGGTAGGATGCTGGGCCTGCTCCAGGTCTAGGCTCGGAACTAGAGCCCTTGGATTTTCCAGGGCTTGTTCGCAGCGCCCCCTGGTGGCCTTTTTTTGGTTAACCTTGCGTCTTTGGATCCCCCCTAATCTGTTCCTGAAATCTAATTCAGGGCCCCCTGGGATAACACAGTAAAATCAAGTAATAGATATGAAGGTGCTTTGGAGAGTCAAAAAAAAAAAAAAAAAAGACCATGTAAATGCAATGAACCCCCCCGTGTCAAATAAATAAATAAAATCTTTTTAAAATATGCAGTGAACTATTATTATAAAGCCAAGATTGAGAAAAACAGAACTAAATGACTTCCTTTCTTAAAAGATTTTATTTATTTATTTATTTATTTATTTGTCAGAGAGAGAGAGAGAGAGAGAGAGAACAAACGGAGAGTGGCAGGCAGAGGGAGAAGCAGGCTCCCCACCAAGCAAGGAACCCTATATGGGATTCGATCCCAGCACCCTGGAATCATGACCCAAGCTGAAGACAGCCGCTTAACCGACTGAGTCACCCAGGCATCCCCCTAAATGACTCAGGCACCCATCTATGAGCCAAAGAGAAAATCTTCAGATGAAACCCACCCTGTCGACGTCTTGATCTCAGACTTTTAGCCTCCGGAACAATAAAGCATAAATTTCTGCTGTTCAAGCCATGTAGTCTGTGGTGCTTGTTAGAGCAACCCTAGCAAGTGGATACACCAGTATCTGAGCCCAGCTATTGTAACTGAGTTTTACTATGCCTAAAACAAGGCCCTGCCTAAAGTAATTCATGGTCTAGAAGGAGGAGCTGGGCAAAGACAGACGATTGAATGTTATGAGTATTATTAATATTGGTACCATCTGTGGCCCAGATACTTGACCTGTGTTGTCTTTAATTCTCACAGCTATCCTAAAATATTGTATAGATGAGAAAATAAAGGCACAACAAGAATTAAAACTTTCTCAAGGTCACATAGTCATTATAAAGCCAATCATTGAACCTATGTCTGACTCAGAAATCTGTTTTGTCCCCTATCTGTCCCTCTGCCTCTGCACAGAGGACAACAGGAACATGAAAGGAGTGGGAGGGAGGGATGAGAAGGTGGTTGTAGTAGACATCAGTGGTCTACTCTCTTTTCCTGATAACAGTACTGTCTTTTATTGAAGAAGGGTTGGCCAACAAAAGGAGTACACATCCCCCCCTCCCCAGGTTAAGAACAGTCCAAGTCCTGGCCATTTATAACTTTTTCCCTCCAGCCACAGGTCAATGGCTGGGTACTTGTCTACAGCCAAGGTAATCTTAGATTCTCCTATAATTGTTTTAAGCTGAACCAGGGGAAGAAGACTTCATTCTCCCCTGGGGCAAACAAAGTATATGTAAGCCTGGAACTCCCCTGACCACATTTTTCCCTTCACAAGAATGAAATCAACTCATAATAAGAAGCCAAAATTCCTGTGTGTGTGTGTGTGTGTGTGTGTGTGTGTGTGTGTGTGTAGACAGAGACAGAGAGAGAGATAACAGAATCATTTAAGTGTCTGGATCCAGCCATTCCTGAGGCTGCCTCCATCCAGTCCTTCCTTATATGAGTTAATACATCCCCTTTTAACTGAAGCTAGTTTGTGTTGGGTTTCTGTTCCTCAAAATCAAGAGTCCTGAGAAATATAATACTGGTCAAAAAATTTTTTCATAGATGAAGTGACACAGGAAAGAAGGGGATGTGCCAGAAAGACAAGAGCAGAAGAGTAAGAGTATTCTCGGCACTATTGTATAGATACCGAGAATCTATTGTATAGATACTGCTATTACACTCCTATAATAGGAGTGTAATAGCAGTATCTATACAATAGATTGTAAGGAGTGTAATAGCAGCTACGCTCGGAATTACAAGCAGCTCAGTATGGCTAGAGCTAAGACATGTAGGACTGCTAGAGAAGTGGGCAAGAGCCACATTAGCAAAGGCCTGAGTGCCCTGCTAAGATAATTTGGCCTTTACATGAAGTCAGTGAGGAGCTGCCCAAGAGTTTGAAGCAGTGATGTGACATGATCAAATTTGGGTTTCAGCAAGTAACTCAGGAGATGAATCTAGAAGAACACAACAGGAGGCAGTTTCAACAGCAGTAGTGCAATTGCTGTTGAATCCAGGTAAGAGATCCTGGTGGAAAATGGTTTCCAAGTTCTTGGCTTAGCATTGGCTGGAGGGGAGGACAGGGACAAGAATAATATTTGGTCATTTCAAGGTTGAAGTGTCTGTGAGACATTTAAGTGGAATTGTTCTAGTCGGTAAATTAAAAGGGGTGCCTGAGTGGAGATTTTTTTTTTTTTAGGATTTGATTGATTGATTGATTGATTGATTGATTTGAGAGAGGGAGGGAGGAAGGGAGGGAAGGAACATGAGCAGGGAGAGGGGCAGAGGGACAAGGAAGCTCCTCGCTGAGCAGGGAGCCAGCTGCAGGCTCTATCCCAAGGCCAAACCACCCAGGCTCCCCTGAGTGGAAATTTAAGAAAAAATTTTTGAGTCATTAATTCAATCATTTACTGCCTGCCTACTACTGGCCAGGCACTGTGCCGAGAATAATACAGTCAAATCTCTGCTCCCCCAGGATTACACTCTGGCAAAGACAAAACAGATAATAAACAAGTAAACAAAGAAACAAGGTGACATTAAGAGTCTCTTAAGGTTTGTCTCCCTCCCGATCCCATCTTGTTTCATTTATTCTTTTCCTACCCACCAAACCCCCCACGTTGCATCTCCACTTCCTCATATCAGGGAGATCATATGATAGTTGTCTTTCTCCAATTAACTTATTTTGCTAAGCATAATACCCTCTAGTTCCATCCACGTCGTTGCAAATGGCAAGATTTCATTTCTTTTGATGGCTGCGTAGTATTCCATTGTATATATATATAACACCTCTTCTTTGTCCATTCATCTGTTGATGGACATCTAGGTTCTTTCCATAGTTTGGCTATTGTGGACATTGCTGCTATAAACATTCGGGCACACGTGCCCCTTCGGATCACTACATTTGTATCTTCAAGGTAAATACCCAGTAGTGCGATTGCTGGGTCGTAAGGGTGCTGGGGGTGGGGGGGTGGGAGAGGGTGGTGGGGTTATGGATAGTGGGAAGGGTATGTGCTATGGTGAGTGCTGTGAAGTGTGTAAACCTGGCGATTCCCAGACCTGTACCCCTGGGGCTAATAATACATTATATGTTTATAAAAAATTTTTTTTAATTAAAAAATAAAAAAGAAACAAGGTAAGTGCTTGATAGACAATAAAGCAGCTCCATAAGGTAGAAGCCTCAGAGTAGGGGGCCACTATTAGTTTGGCTGGCTGGCTGGTATACCCTGCTTGTGCTCTCTTTCTCTTTCTCTCTCTCACAGATAAATCAATCAGTAAATCAATTTTTTTTTTACAAAGTTCCATCCGTTTTGTGAAGTTGCCTTCTTTGCCAGTCCATGCCCTTGAAGCTAACCATGACAACTCCAAGGCTGGTGCTTGGGAGACGCCCACCAGTGCTCCTTTGTTCTTACCCAAGCTCCTTTCATCCCACATTCACAAAGCCCATCCTGGCATCCACTTTGGTAGGCCCGGTTCACTGACACAGGCAGTGGCTTTTGATCATCTTCCCTGCATCATGACTAATGGCAACAAAGGCCTCAGTTTACAGAACATCAGCCAAAATTATTTTCTGAGTCAAGAGATCTTACTTTGAGTTGAAGAAAACATACCTGATGCCTGGTCCTTCTATTTTCCTGGAATTGCCAGGCGCTGCACCTTCTGTTACATCTGTTTTCTCTTTTATTCCATGCATCTAACTAAAACTTAGTTTTTCTTCAAGAACCTTGAAGCCATGTAGCTTTCCACATACACCAGGCCTGTTACCCAAGCCAATCGGCTTTTCTCCCTAGAACACTCTTTAAATGGAAGTGCAACATAAAATTCTGACTATACAGTACAACTTATTTCCTTTTTTAGGGCACTTGGTTTGATGGCATAATTTACATTACACTTCAAGTTGCGGTTTTTTTAGATGTACAGTTGTTAGTTTTAATAACTGTATATACCAGTGTATCTACTACCTCAGAAAATATTTTCAATCCTAGTAAAAAGACAACCTAATTTTTAAACAGGCAAAGGACTTGAACAAACATTTCCTCACAAGAGATTAGACAAATGACCAATAAACTCAACATTGTTACTTTTTAGGAAAATGCAAATCAAAACCATTTGAGATACCACTCCACATACACACATACCACTAGAATAAAAGAAGTGGAAAATGACAAATGTTGGCTAGGATGTGGAGAAAATGGAAACTTTGCACCCTGCTGTTAGGACTATGAAATGTTGCAGCTGCTGTGGAAAACAATTTGGCAGTTCCCCAAAATTTAAACAGAGAGTTACAACATGGCCTAGCAATTCCACTCCTAGGTCTATACCCAAAAAAACTGAAAACATCTGTCCATACAAAAACTTGCACGTAAATGTTCACAGGAGCATTCACATCAGCCACAAAGTGGAAACAATCCCAATGTCCATAATCTGAGGAATGGATAAATAAAATGTGACATATCTACATAATGGAGTATTACTCAGCCGTAAAAAGGAACAAAGTATAAAAAATTAAAAAAAAAAAAAAGGAACAAAGTAGTTATCCATACCACGAAATGGGTGATCCTTGAAAACAATATGCTAAACCAAAAAAGCCAGAAACGTAAGGCCACATATCATAATACCAAATTTTTATGAAATGCCTAGAATAAGCAAATCCGTGGAGACAGAACATAAATAAGTGGCTCAACCAGTGGGAAAAGGAAGGAATGGGGGATGACTGCTAATGGGTAAGGGGTTTCTTTTTTAGGGATGATGAAAATGTTCTGGAATTAGATAGTGGCAGTGGCTACATGACCTTGTGGCTATACTAAAAACCATTTAGGGGTGCCTGGCTGGCTCATTTGGTTAAGTGTCTGCCTCTTGATTTTGGCTTAGATCATGATCTCAGGGTCATGAGACCAAGCCCTGCGTGGAGCCTGGCTAAGATTTTCTCTCTCCCTTACCCTCTGCCCCTCCTCCCACCTCCCTAAAAAGAAAAAGAAAACCCCCAAGCCCCATTTAATTGTACACTTTACAAAGGAGATTTTTATGGCATGTGAATTATATATCACTTTAAAAAGGTTAAATTTGGGGAGCACCTTGGTGACTCAGTCAGTTGAGCATCTGACTCTTGATTTCAGCTCAAGTTGTCATCCTAGGGTTGTGGAATCAAGCCCTGAGTCATGCTCCACACTCAGCATGGAGTCTGCTTAAGAAACTTGCTTTCTCCTTCCGCCCCCTCCCCATTCTTGCTCTCTCTCTCAATAAATAAAATCTCTAAAAATAAATAAATAAAAAGTTATGATTTTTGCACTTCAAAAGACATCATTTAAAAATGCAAATACAAGGTAGATTTGGAGAAAATATTTGCAAATCGCATATCTGATAAAGGACTAGTATCCAGAACACACAAATAACTCCTACAACATAATAAGACAAATAATCCAATAAAAAGTCAAAAGACTTGAGTAGACCATATCCAAATGGCTAACAAGCATACACAGAAATCTTCAACATCATTAATCACTAAGGAAATGAAAGTTAACAAGACAGAGAACCACAGACTCACTAGAATGCCTATGAGCAAAAAGACTGAAAATAAGTACTGGTGAGAGTGTAGAGCAATTGGAACCCTCAGACATTCCTGGAGAATATAAAATGAGAGTTACTTGGGAAAAGTTTGGCAGTTTCTTAAGTTAAATATAAATAAAACCTAGTAATTCCACTTCCATGTATGTATCCAAGAGAAATGAAAATACGTGCCCAAAGAAACACTGGTCACAGATATTCACAGCAGTATTGTTCATAAGAGCCTCAAATTGGAAACAACTCAACTGTCCATCAACGGATGAACAAACAGTGTGGTTTATCTATACAATAATATAGATCTTAGCAATAAAAAGGAAGAAATTACTGTTCCATGCAACAAATGCATGAACTTCAAAAATATCATGCTAAGGAAAGAAGACAATGTATTGCATGATTCCATTTATATGAAATTTCTACAAAAGGCAGACCATAGAGACAGAAAGCAAATCAGTGGTTGCCTGAAGTTGATGGCAAGAGTAGGAACCAATCATAGGGACAAGAGGGAACTTTTGAGGTTGCTAGAAGTGTTCTACAAGTGGATTATGATGATGATGGCTGCCCAACAGTATAAGTTTACTTAAAAAACAATGAACTGTTAAAAGAACCACCACCACCCTAACAACAACAAAACCAAGGAAATGGACACAGGAAAGCTTTGGTATAAAGGTAATATTTTCTTTCTTGGCTTGGATGGTAGATGGTTATTTGGGTGTGTTCATTTGGTGATAATCTATTCCCTTATATATGTATTTGTCAAATGTATGGTATATTCTTTTTACTGTATACATGTCATTCTTTAAGAAAGTTTAAAATAAAAAATTAACCATTCAGACAGTCTAAGCTATTTATTGATGAAAGAAAAATCAGGGTGAAGTTCAATGTATTGCCAAGGGCTGCTGGGCCTGATTTGTGCTCTCATAAAACGCCAAGACTACCCTTTCTACCCATAAATTAGCAGTAACACATTTTCCACCCATAGTGTCTATCTATTCTTCTCTCAAGGATTATCTCACTACATTTTTTGGTTTATCTCCATACCTGTTCTGAATCCTGTAAGATCAGAGGTGAGGCAGATGCTTCTTACACAGATTTGTTTTTGTTTTTTAGATATAACTTGTAGACTGTAGAAGGGGCACCTCTTATGTGCACAGCAAGGTGCATTTTTACACATGTATACACTTGGGTAACCATTACCTTGATAGAGAATATTTCCAACACTCCAGAAGCTTCTTTGTGCCCCTCAGCAGATCCCAGCAAGTGTAAGCACTGGATAGCCAGACCCACCAAGCATAACATCCTGACTCTATCATCACAGATTACTTTTGCCTGTTTCTGAACTTCATATATGGGTCTAGATATATGTGTGTCTGATGTCTTTCATTCAACATTATGTCTGTGAGACTCATCTGTGCTGCTGTACTGTACCAGTCATTCCCTCTTCCTCCTTATTGTGGGATTCTTTCACAATTTACTTTTTAAAAAAAGGTTGTATTTATTTATTCATTGGAGAGTGAGAGAGAGCAGGGAAGGCACAGAGGGAGAGGGACAAGCACACTCTGTGCTGAGCACAGAGCCCAACATGGACTCAATCCACCACTCTGAAATCAAGACCTGAGCCAAAATCAAGAGTCAGACGCTTAACCAACTGAGCCACCTAGGCCCCCTCACAATTTACTTCTGAGGGGTATTACCCTTCTCTAGTTTTTGGCTTCACAAATAAAAGTGTGCGTATATTTTGGTGGATATAAGCACTAACTTCTGTTGTCAACTATTGGTATTTTACACTGTTTTATTTATTTTATTTTATTCACTAGGTTTTAATAAAGTAAGGTGTGACATCCAGACCCGAGTAGGTGCAGGCATTTGTACTTACAGTTCCTGATCTCTACCATGCAAGGATAACACCCAAAGGCAATGAATGCTGGTAATTTTGAAAACAGAAAATAATATCCATTTCATGTCTATAGGAGATCTAAACAAGAAGGAGCCTGTGAAGACGCTAAAGTCTGTCATGTCTTTTCCCAGCTAGTATCCACTAGTTTCACTAGGGAGTGAGCCCGGCCTTCTGCTCAACCTTCATAATTACTACTGGTCTTAGAGAACTAAGGAATTCTCAAAGAACTATACACTATTCATTGATTATATAAAGGATCTATTGCAATTAATAGTTTTTTTTTTTTTCTGCAGAGTGATAAGAGGAGAAAAGAGGAGGGACCAAGAAAATAGGTTTTATCATGACTCTGAGGTATTGGTCAGTCCTAGAGAAAATTGTAAAGTAGGTTAGGTGCCTTTAAAGAACCCCCCCAAGCAAGCTTTTCTCTTCTTTGGAATATCTTCTTCCCTATGAGCCCCTCCTTCCAAAGCCGAGGTCCTGATATAGCCCTGGACTTGGTACCTCATTCAACCTCCTCATCTTAGGTGATCCGTAAACTCTGAATCTGCCTACAAACCTACAGCACACGCCCTTGGGGCTTGGCTTTCTACCAGGTGACAGGCAATCTGAGAAACTTACATCATCTATGTGATCCCTTCTGTCTAGGATGGTTTAGTAGGAGTCATCTAGGAAGAAAACTGCAATTAAAAGGAGCTGTGTTAATGGTAGAAAATCTGGCTGGGGATAAGCTCTCATGGGAACCACAGGGCTATGTCTCTAGCTAGCTAGGTCAGGCATGGCTCAGCAGGTTCTGCATTTCATTGAAGATGTTTGATTTGGAAAGTGCCTTGGTTATTTGGCTTCTGGAGTCCTTTCTCACCATAGGGCTCCTCTGTGGGAGGACAGAGCTCATCAGTCACATTCCCCAAATGTCAGGCTTCTGCTGTGTGACCCCAGAAGAACCTTGCTTCTCATCTATGTAACAGAAGCAAGGACTCTACATTTGCTGGATACAAGTGTGAACTGTGGGCCACAGGTCCTCCCTGATGGTTAGAGTTCCCAAGAAAGGCGATTGTTGGGAGGCAAATTGCAGTATAAATGTCACCCCCATCCTCTGACTGTTGCCATTGCACACTTCCTTCTTCTCTTTCCTACAGTCTCTTAAGAGACTCTTGGGGGATGGAATTCACCAGCCAGAAACTAAACTATATTTAACTTTCTCAATTAGATACTATTTCAGCTATGTTAAACCAGTACTTGAGATGCTAAGCCAGAACTTGAGAGCCCTGGAAAGGGGTCCTAGAATCATTCAGGCTCGCATTTGTAGAATTATTACTTTCACTTTCGAGAACCTGCCAAACCTTCATTTAACTATAAAGCTTTAGATCTGCTGCCCTCTTTGCCTGAAATTCCCTCTTTTTCAGCAGGCCTATCCAACACACACACACACACACACACACACACAGAGAGAGAGAGAGAGAAAGAGGGAGAGAGAGCAAGAGGGCTGAGTGGCTTCTGCTTGTCCCTCAAGACGGAAAATAGCAATACCGATTACAATCTCAGCCTTCAAGAAGCTTTCCATCTTTTTGAGGATGGCATTAATGTTGGCCTCCTCCCTACACCACTTCTGATCCTCTCCCCCTCCCTCACCCCAACAGTGCCCGGTGACCATTCTCACATAGACTTCTCCCATTGCACACGTTCAAAGGCTCATGGGTGAAAGAGTACATCATGGAACTTCAGAGGTTCAGCCTGACTGAAATAAAGTGCATTCCTGGCGGGGAGGTGCATAGGTGATGGGAATAGATGAGGCCAGGAGGCTCAGCAGGGGTCAAATCCTGAAGGACCTCCCGATCATGCAAAGTCATTTATCCTGATGTCAAGGAGCAGCCGTGGGAGGGTTTTGAGCAGAGAAGTAACTTGCTGAGATTTATGCTTTAAAAAGACTCTTCTTGCTGCAGTGTGAAAAATTAACCAGAGGATGGTGAAGCTGGAGGCAGGAAGTCCACTTGGCAATCAATGACATGTTGTCAATCCTGCTGTACTGTACACGAGAATCCCCTAGGGAGCCTGAAAGATAAATATCAAGAAGTGGAACTGAGATACCACTTTTTTTCCTGCCAGCTTCCCAGTCATTCTCATGTGCAGCCAGTGCCCAGAACCACAGCAGTAGAGCTACCAGAAGATGTCCAGCAGGGCTGGAGAATAGAGGGCCATGGACCAAGGCAGGAGAAACATGCAGGAAGAGAGAGCTAAGGGCCCTGTGCCCTGTGGGCTGTGGCCAGCCTGGCCCATTTTCTCAGATTCACACTCAGTTTGGCCCAACTGGTTTTTTAATTTAAATCACTTGTGCAGAGGATTTTAAGGCACTGAAACTATTCTGCATGATGCAACAATAGTGGATATATGTCATTACCCATTTTTCCAAAGCCTTAGAATGTACAACCCCCAGAAGGACCCGAATGTAAACTATGGACTCTGGGTGATATTGCTGTGTCCGTGCAGGTTCATCAGCTGGGATAAATTCACCACTCTGGTTTGGGAATGGTGATAGTAGGGAGGCTGTGCATGAGTGAGGACAGGAAGGAAATGAGAAATCTCTATGCTTTCCTCTCAATTTTGCTGTGAACCTAAAACTGCTCTAAAAAGTCGTCTGTTGGGCACCACGTCTGTTAAGTGTCAGACTCAATTTCGGCTCAGGTCATGCTCTCAGGTTTGGGCAATGGAGTCCTACCTCGGGCTCCATGCTCAGCAGGGAGTCTGCTTGAGATTCTGTCTCTCCCTCTGCGCCTCCCCCCTGCTTGCAGGTGCACTCTCTCTAGGATAAATAAATCAATCTTTTAAGAAAGTGAAATCTATTTTTAAAATATGTAAAATTCACACAAAATATCCAAATTTCTGCTTCTCTAAAAAGTTTGAAGATGGGGCACCTGGGTGGTTCAGTGGGTTCAAGCCTCTGCCTTCGGCTCAGGTCATGATCTCAGGGCCCTGGGATCGAGCCCCGCATCAGGCTTTCTGCTTGCAGGAGGCTGCTTCCCCCTCTCTCTCTCCCTGCCTGCCTCTCTGCCCACTTCTGGTATCTATCTGTCAAATAAATAAATAAAATCTTTAAAAAAAAAAAGTTTGAAGATCTGGGCACACTGGGTCTGAATGCCCCCAGGGCAACAAACCAAGGCGTGGCTGCCCACTTTAGACGGCACGCTACCACGCCCCCGCAGTGCCCGCCACTCTGTCACTTTCCACAACTGCAGCTCAGAGTCAGTGCTGTGTCATTTCACTCCCCACCAGTTCACTCATTTAACTGTCTAGGGCCTATCAGGACTGGAGCTGAGAAGTTAAGAGCCAGACTCCATGGGGTGGGTAAACTTGGTAAGGATTTTTTTTTTTAAACCTTGGAGCAGTATGAAGCCCTTGAAAGGTTTTATACAGAGCAGTAACATGATCACATCTACAAGGTTCAATGGTCAGTCTGGATCGTTCAAATTCCAAGTACAGGAACTATTTTACTAGTGAATGAAGACAGATTAAGATACCTCAGCTTCCGGTGCTCTTTTACAGAAAATCTTTATTACATTCCTGTAATCAATTTTCAGTAAGAGTGGATCATTTTCACCAGTGATTTGTCCAAAATAATAAGATAGGATGAAAACAGAGTTGAGCTAGAAGGCAAAAGATCTGGATTTGAATGCTTAGTGACTTTGACACTGATCTGCTCACCTTTGCTGTCCTCCTCTGGAAAATGGAAATAATACAATCAGATCTATAGTCTATTGGAACTACCAGTGATGTAAAGAGGTAATCATATGTATATACCCAAAAGAGTTAAAAACAAAGATTTGAATATGTGCTTCTATGACAATGTTCAGAGCAGCATTCTGCACAATAAGCAAAAGATAGAAACAACTCAAGTATTCATCAATAGATGAATGGATGATCAAAATGTCGGTACATACAAAGGAATCTTACTCGGCCATGAAAAAGAATGAAGTTCTGATACATAGGTAAACCTTGAAAACATGCTAAGTAAGACACAAAAGAACAAACAGTGTATGATTTTTACTCATATGAAGCATCTAGAATAGGCATAGAGATAGAAAGGAGGTGAGAAGTTACCAGGGACTGGAGGTGAGTGTGGGACTGAAGACTTATTGCTTAATGGGCACAGAGTTTCCACTTGGGGTGGTAAAAAAAATTTTAGAAATAGTAATGATGGTGGTCCAACATTGCATATTTAATGTCACTGAATTGCACACTTAAACTAGTTAAAATGGTAAGTTTGTGTTATATATATTTTAGTGCAATAACAAGGAATGAATGAATAAATGAAAAAATAAGTCAGAGTTCAACTGAAGACATCAGAACAACAACAGGGTAAACTTCAAGAGAGTGTAAGAAAAGAAATAATAAAAATAAAAGTAAGAATGAATGAAATAGAAAACAACCAATAAAGTCAAGAAACCAAAACCTGGTTCAGAGGGAGGGGAAGCTGATAAAATAATAAACATAAGCAAATAAAATAGAAATAATTCTACTGTGATAAATGCTAAAAAGAGATGCAGTATGAAGAAAGTCCTAATTGCAGGGTGAAGTAGGAGAAGGCTACAGAAAGATGAACACCAACTCAGTAAAGGAGAATAGAGGTGTTCCAGGGCATGGAACCCAGCTGCGGTGTGTGTGTGTGTGTGTTTATGTCTGCTGGGCAGACAGACTGTCTGGTCACCACTGTATTCCCTTCCTAGCCCAGTATCTCAAACCAGGGTGTTTAATAAAAGTTTGCTAAATAATAAATGTCTCCCTGCCATATTCTACAATGTGTCTTTGACCTGTCCATGGATTTTAAAGTGTAACTTTTCCTAAAAGTGTCACATTTAAAGTGCTACATTTCCTAAGCCCTTTATCCATCACTTTTGGATCTATGCAATTCCGTGCTATAATCTTTCATGACAAAGCAATGTGATGCTATTCTCCTCAGAGGCTCCTAATCTCTTCTGTGTTTTATATGAAGTGAGGCCTTCAACACCTAGGCCTGAATAGAAAGCTAAAATTGACAGTGACTTTTGAAAAGAAAACTAAAATTCAAGTCCCAAGTATCTTAAGGATACATATGATGGTGGGATGTGCCTATCTCCTGCCCCAGTTTTTAGGTACAGGTGTTTGCTTTGGGCATTTGAGGTGCCAGGAGAAAGTACTGTTGCTGCATGGGGGCTGCAGTGTGTGGTTGTGCAGGTTGCCCACTGCATAAGAGCTCCTGGCAGAGGTAGGGAAGAGGACTGAAATACAGCCTATTTTCCACTTACCAAGCCATACACTCTGGGGCTTTGTCCACCCATATGAAAGCAGCTTTTTTTTTTTTTTTTTTTTTAATTTGGCATAGATGTGTCAGTGAGTATGGGCAAATTGCAGCCCTGTTGTCCTTGGCTGTCATCACTAATGAGGCCCTGGTGGAGAGAAGAAGAGTCAATGCCTGAGAGTCTCCCATCTGTCCTTCCAAAAGAGCTCCCTCAATGCTCTTCAGCTTCTAAGCATCTTTTCCGAAGATCTTTTCAAGACCTTTGGTGGATGACTAACCCGTCACTGGCAGTCCACAGATGGAGAATTTTCTTCTGCGAGACCTTCAGAGTTTTGTAAAAAGGCGAAGCTAAGCTCGCTCACCCCATGCTGCTTTTGGCTCTACGACTGTGCCGCCTGTCCTGCCACTAGATGGCAGGCTCCCCCAGATACTGGAAGCCGACTTTCCTGAGGACTTAAACTGGGGAAGCAGAAAGCCGAATGCACAGCTGCCTGTGCAGAAAGAACTTCAGTTTAATTCTAGCTTTCTTGATATGTGATTTGGAAATATGTTCTCATCCCATCATGCAATTTCATTAAATTGAATAACAGTTTTACAGCACTCATTAAGAGCTAGTTCTTCTCTTGTTCATCTGATTGTTTTAACCATCAGATGTTTAAATTCAGGAGACACTGTTCAAGCTACAGAGAGCTCAGCTCCCTGAGAACTAGTACTTCTGGAAAATGCTAGAAGGCCTTATTAATAACATAATCAGAGGTGGGGGGAGCCTGGGTGGCACAGTTGGTTAAGTGTTGACTTTGGCTCAGGTCATGATTTCAGGGTCCTGGGATCTGTGATCTACCCACTGTGAGCAAGTTGGGCTCCGAGCTCAGTGGGGGTCTGCTTGTCTCTCTCCCTCTTCCTCTGTCGCTCCCCCAGCCCATGCTCTCTCTCTCTCTCATATAAATAAATAAAATCTTAAAAAAAAAAAACCATAATGGGGTATTTGTTAAATAAATTCTAACTCCAGGCAACCAATAGCCATTAATGATTTTTAACATTATTCTTTTTAGTTGGGGCATAATTTATATTACACTTGAAGGTGCAATTTTTAAGTGTAAAGTTCAGTGGGTTGTAATAAATGCACACACCAGTGTAACCACCACCCCAATTAGGACACAGAACCTTTCCATCACAGTGGAAAGTTCTCTTGTCTGCCTTCAAGTCAATGCCAATGACCTGAAGAAGGCTCAAGGCCTGGAAGAGTACAAACAGTGGGTTGAGCAGAGAGTCTGTGTGACCTGGACGATAACACGCACTCTCAGAGGCTAAATACAACTCATAATTACAGCCTTGTGCTTTTGTGTTTTCCTGGTAAAATCAAGCAACCATTTATTTTTAAGAAAGAAATGACATTAAAAAAAAATGAAATGACATTTTAAGTATAGTTCCTTTTACCCAGCATTTTAGTAACATGATTTTCTTCCAAATATGAAAATGCACAAAGTTCTCAAAAATATGTTTAGTTATTGCTTCACGATTTGGTTCTCATGAAGTTCTTTTCCTTTGCTGTTGTTAGGCTGTCACTGAGAAAACGATTAAGTGAGACCATCACTTTGTTTTGAAAATACTTTTTCCTGAAGAACCAGTCAAAGCATTCTTCAGTCCAGGAGATGAATTCATTTGTCAGCCAGCACGAGGCTTGCCTTTATTACTCTGCTAGAGAAATGCAGTGACTTCCACTAAAAAGATTTCTTTACTGTTGACTTCTTATAGAAGCATAATGCACATGCAGAAAAGTGCACAGCTCAATGAATTTGCATTAAAATGAACACACCCGTGTAATCAGCACCCAGATCAAGTAACTGACTACCAGAACCCTAGAAGGCCTTCTAGTCACTCCAGAGGTAAGCGTTACCTTGACTTCTGAGATCATAGATGAGGGGCGCGCAGGTGGCTCAGTCCATTACGTGTCTGCCTTCAGTTCAGGTCACGATCCCGGGGCCCTAGGATTGAGCCCCACTTCAGGCTCCCTGCTCAGTGGAGAGTCTGCTTCTTCTTCTTTATTTGCCACTCGTGCTTTCTCACTTGCTCACTCATTCTTTCTCTCAAATGAATAAATAAAATTTGTATAAGCGCATAGATTAATTTTATCAGCTTTTCAACTTTCCAATAGAATCATGTATTAGGTGCTGTTTTATGCCTGGCTTCCACCACTCAGGGCTTTATTTGAGAAAGACATGCATATTGTTGAGCTGTAATTTGTTCTTTCTCTTACTGTGCAGTGTTCCCTTGTGTTTCCATTCCACCGTTTATTTCTCTGATATTCCATACTGATGGACGTGTAAATTGTTTCCAGTTATTGGCTATTACAAAGAAGCCTGCTATGAAAATTCTTTAAAAATGTCTCTCAATGCACATTACTTACATATTGCTGGGATCTACATTTGTTCAGCTTGAGCTGATGGTGCCATAGTGTTTCCCAGTATGGTTGTACTAATTATACTCCTACCGACAAGGCGTGAGAATGGTAGTGCCTCCATTTTGACAACACTTGATATAACCAGTCTTTTTCATTTTACATATTCTGGTGTGCAAAGAGATATCTCCCCAGGGCTTTAATGTGCTCTTCTTGATGACTAAAGTCGAGCACTTTTTTCATGCTATCTATCGGTTACTTGGATATTTTCTTTTACAAAGTGCCCGTTCAAGTCTTTTGCCAATTTTCCTTAAAATTGTTAACATAAATGTTTAAGTGTCTTTCTCTTTAGCTTTCCATTATGAAACGACTTCAGACTTTTGCAAAAATAGTACCAAAAAAACCCCATATTCCCTTCATCTTTCTATTTCCATCTCTTGCTTGACTATAGTCCACTTATCAAAATCAAGAAATTAACATTACTCATCGACAGGCCTTATTAAAGTGTCATCAGTTGTCTCTCTAATGTCATTTTCCAGACCAGGATTCAATCCAGAATTACACATGGCCTTTAGTTGCCATGTTGTCTTGGTCTCCGTTAATCTGGAGTTGTTCTTTAGTCTCTGTCTTTAATGACCTTACCACTTTAAGAGAGTATCAACCAGTTATTTTGTAAAATGCTCTCAGTTTGCATTTGTCTAATGTTTAGGTTCAATTCAGGATTAAATTCAGGTTTATGCCTCTTTGAAGGAGCGATGTTGTATTCTTTTTTTTTTTTTATTTTTTAAAGATTTTATTTATTTATTTGAGAGAGAGACAGTGAGAGAGAGCATGAGCGAGGAGAAGGTCAGAGGGAGAAGCAGACTCCCCGTGGAGCTGGGAGCCCGATGTGGGACTCGATCCTGGGACCCCGGGATCATGACCTGAGCCGAAGGCAGTCGTCCAACCAACTGAGCCACCCAGGCGTCCCGCGATGTTGTATTCTCATTGCATGGAGCAGGAGGAACATGATGTCAATATATCTTATCAGTGGTGATGTTAACTTTGATCTCTGGGTTATGCTGGTGTCTGGCAGGTGTCCTCACTTTAAAGTTACTATTTTTCCCTTCGTAGTTAGTAAATATCTAGTAATGCAGTAAGTACATACTCTGTTTCTTTTGCTCTACAATGTTTTTAACATATACTGTTCACTTACATCTTTTTCTAAAAGCTTTATTGTTTTTCCTTTCGTGTGTGGATATACAATCCATCTGCAATTGATTCTCTTTTAGGTAAGTGTCAAGATTTATTATTTTCTTATATCATATCAAATTGACCTAGCACCATGTATGGAAAATCCATCCTTTGTTATAAATCAGGTTACTATATGAAGGTCTCTCTCTGCCCTCTTTTGTTATGTTGGTTCATTTGTCTATCTTTTTGTGACTACCATACTAACTTAAGAGCTATATTATCAATTCTTGATATCTTTATATTTCTGGCTTTGATCCTTTTTCAAGATAGACTTGGCTATTTTTGGCCTTTTGCATTTCAGCTTAAATTTTAAAATCCATTTGTCCATTTCCACATATACCCCATAAACCTCTGATAGGGTGATTTGGATTGTGTTGAATCTATAGATATAGATCATTTTGGAAGCATTACATATTTACAATATTGAATCTTCAAATTATGAACATAGTACTTCCCTCCATTTAATTAGATCTTTATTTCCCTTCATAATGTTTTATTGTTTTCAGTATAGTGGTCTTGCATAGCTTTCACTGCTTTATTCCTAAATATTGGATGTTTAACAATTTTTAAACTATGGAACTACACGACAGGAGAATAGCATAGAACAGTGGTTCTCAGTGGGAGGTGACTTTGCTTCCAGGACAACTTTGGCAGTGTCTGGAGACATTTTTGTTTGTCACACTTGGGGTAGCACTGGTGACATATCTTGGGTGAAAGCCAGGGATGCTGTTAAACATCCTATAATGCCCAGGTCAGTCTCCCACAGTGAAAAATTATACAGCTGAAATGTCAGTAATGCCACTCCCAAGAAACTTCAGTATAGAGTTAAGAATTTCAAAAACAAAAGTTACTTAATATAGTCATTATTTTTTATACATTGTTTAGCAGTTTTCATATGTCATGTGCATCATGATCTACAGTGACATTTTCATCACATTAAAAGTTATTCTTTCCAACTAGGGTGTGAATAAAGCTTGGCATTTTCAGAATTTTATAAAAAAGGTGTTATAATTGTTGGGAGATAATTCTCCATGGGTTTTGGGTTTTCTGAGCAAAAGACATAGACCATTTTGTTCAAGGATCTTTGCATAAGAGACAGCATAAACCAGAGGTTCCCCATAGAGAGTTAGAGATATCTCTCCCTGGAGATATCCCAGGGTAATAAAGCTAGAGACCTTGGCCTTCCTTCCCTGGAGATTGTTTGCTTACATTTAGTGTAATAAAAGATAATATCTCTCTCTGGGGGGATAGGCAGGTTTGTTAGCAGTCTCCTTATAAGATTAGGGGTTTCCTAGGTTCACTGTTCCTCAGCTCTGACACAGATCCACAGTATGCCTGGTATGCATTTCCAGTTGGATGCCCCATGGGACTTGGAGGCAAGATGGAGCCCATGCTGCCTGCTATGCTGTAAGTAATAATGCTGCCTAAATCCATTGGGGCTTGTTGTCTCCCTACTGGCTGAATCTATAGATTTCATCTCTTGGCCATTGTAAATAGTGCTGCAATGCACATGGGGTGCATGTATCTTTTCAAATTAGAAAACACGGGTTTTCTACATGAAAGTCCCTCTTACGAAGCTTTCATAGAATTTTTTTTTTTAAATAAGCCAAAAACACTGCTGTGACTTGTGATTGGGATGCCCTATTATATAACTTCAGGAATCACTGGATTCTATGATGCCCCAATGAGTTTGTGCCTAAAGCAGCACTAGTTGCCTGGCAGAAAGACGGAGAAGAGGAGATGGGGTACTGCCATTCTTGTTGCAACAAGCCTCGTAGAACTCTTTACCTCTCAAAATCCTGTGTATTTGCAACTTTGATTAAAATAAATATAACTCTGTGCATTTGCAACTTTGATTAAAATAAAAGCTATATTTTTAAAAATGTGGTAGATGGGCTGAATAAAATGGACATAACTGAAAACGGAATGAATGAACATGTAAGATTAATCCTAAAGAGTCTCTCAAACTCAGAGGTAAAGGACTAAAGCAAAAACAAAACCAAAAAGAAACAAAAACAACCAATGAAAGAGAAGTTTAGTGACATGGAAGATAAGGTCAAAAGTTCCTACAGCATCAAACAAAAATTCCAGACCAAAAGAATGGAGCTAATGGGAGAGAGATAATCTAAAAGAAGAGCACTCTGATTCAGAAGAGTCAAGTCGTTGGAATGAACAGACCTAAGAATGCCAACCAGGACTAGAGAAACAGTTCCTACTCCTAAATGTATAAAAAGGGGGAAAACATCTTAAATTTTTCTAGTGAGAAAAACTAGATTACCTACAAAGGAACAAGAATCAGTTTAACATCAGATTTTTCTTTGATACCAATGGATTCTAGGAGACAACAGAGAAATATCTTGAAGGATGGTGTCAAAGTTAGCTTCCTTTAGAGCCCCCAAACATGGCATTCATACACACACACACATATTAGATGGTAGCAAATACTATTGATTGAGGAAAGGAGTGATTGGTTAAAAGTTTTATTACTGAAGGGTGCCTGGGTGGCTCAGTCAGTTAAGCATCTGTCTTCAGCTCAGGTCATGATCCCAGGGTCCCAGGTTGAGCCCCATGGTGGGCTCCCTGCTCAGCAGGGAATCTGATTCTCCCTCTCCCTGTGCCCATCCCCCTCCACTCATGCTTTGTTTCTCACTTGCTCTCTTTCAAATAAATAAATAAAATCTTTTTAAAAAGTTTTATTATTGAGGGACGCCTGGGTGGCTCAGTTGGTTAAGCGACTGCCTTCGGCTCGGGTCATGATCCTGGAGTCCTGGGATCGAGTCCCACATCAGACTCCCTGCTGAGCAGGGAGTCTGCTTCTCCCACTGACCTCTCTCCTCTCATGCTCGCTCTCTCTCTCTCTCTCTCTCAAATAAAAAAAAAAAAAAAGTTTTATTATTGAATTTTAACTTTATATAGCTGTTATCAGAAAAATAGCCAGAACTAATATAGAGCTTACAATGGACCAAGAACTTCAAAATTTACATATATTAAGTCAATTAATCCTTATTACACCTATGAGGTAGGTACTATCGTTATTCCCACTAATGGATGAGAAAACTGAGGCACAGAAACGATCAGTGACTTTCTTTGAGTCTCCAGCTAATAAATGGTAGAGCTGAGATTCAAACCCTATTTTTATTTTGGAATTTAATGAGGATTTTCATGCAAATAAATATTCCATTAGTTTTTGTAAATATTCAGTAGGCAATTGAGAAGAAGGTGCTTGGGGCGCCTCTGTGGCTCAGTGGATTAAAGCCTCTCTGCCTTCGGCTCGGGTCATAATCCCAGAGTCCTGGAATCGAGCCCCACATTAGGCTCTCTGCTCTGTGGGTAGCCTGCTTCCTCCTCTCTCTCTGCCTGCCTCTCTGCCTGCTTGTGATCTCTGTCTGTCAAATAAATAAATAAAACCTTAAAAAAAAAAGAAAAGAAAAGAAAAGAAAAGAAGGTGCTTTCTCTGTAGAATATGGAGTCCAGTTTAGTTCATAACTATTAATTCTATGTCATTAAAATATTGTTTGGATTACTGATATGTTCTTTAGTTTATCTGTCAAAGTCATAGCAGACACTGTTTAAAATTTATTTCTGCCAGGCACCCGGGTGGCTCAGTCAGTTGGATGTCCAATTCTTGATTTCAGCTCAGGTCATGATCTCAGGGTAATGTGTAAGTCAAGCCCTCAGGGAGCCAGGCTCCATGCTCAGCAGGGAATCTGCCTAGGATTCTCTACCTCTACCTCTACCCTCCCCCTCCCCGCTCACATGCACTCACGCACTCTCTCTCTCTCTCTCCCCCTCTTCCTCTCTCTCAAATAAATACATAAAATCCTTAAAAAAATTATTTTTGCTTCATATTGCAAAAAAATTTTTAAGTTTTTTTGCCTTTTAGATGTTATGTTTTTGTTTCTATGTTCCAGGACTTTTTCATAGTTTTTCATAGTTCTATATACTTTTTTATGCTTACTCATCCTTGAATGTTTAAAGTTTTATGTATGCTTTCCATTTGTTCCCAAACAGGATGAGCTAATTCTTCTTGGCTCCCTGCCTGTCTGTTTGGATGCTGTTATAATCCTCTTCTCATATCTTAAGCTGAAGCATGGTTACCTTCTGGCAGCCTGAAAAGAATGTAGAGTGAGCCAGCTGGCAAGGAATGTCACCCCTGCAAGATTTCTTCCCAGTATTTTACAAAGCCACTGTCCCAAGGGGCCAAAGGTTATTTGGCCTTTGTCCTTGCCTCCTTCCTGGCAAACAGCCAGACTCCATATCCATATCTGAGAGGAGCTTGCCATTCAGAGTAAAAATTCTCCCTTTTTACCTTAGTCCACTTCAAGAAGCATTGGGAAAGGAGAGTCAGAAGACTGGGCTAACCCCTCACTCTTCTCTGGAAGAGTTCTGGTTATCTATTGCTCTATAAAATAACCCCAGCAATCATTGACTATTGTCATCTCTCCTGATTCTGGTGAGCGACTGGGCTCAGCCAGGTGGTTCTCATGCAGGGTCTCTCAGCTGGCTTCCATGAGACAGAGAAGATGAGGGAGTCCTCTCAAAGCCTTTTTCATCCACATGTCCGGCAGGCACTGGGACTTGGGAAGTTCAAACTGCCAGGGTGGGAATAGCAGGGGCTTCTCTGCCTCTCTCTTAAGCCTCCTGGGCTCTGTCCACGTGCTCTGTGCAGCATGGTGTCCTCAGGGCAGATCTGCTTGCCTCACACAGCCACTCGAGGCTCCACAGGCATTTTTTCTGAGCAAGAGAAGTAGACGGAAGCTGTGTCAGCCTTGAGAGGGGCGCCTGGGTGGCTCAGTGGGTTAAGCCCCTGCCTTTGGCTCGGGTCATGATCCCAGGGTCCTGGGATTGAGTCCTGCATTGGGCTCTCTGCTCAGCGGGGAGTCTGCTTCTCCCCCCCCTCCCCCGTCTACTTGTGATCTCTGTCTGTCAAATAAATAAATAAAGTCTTTAAAAAAAAAATAAAGACTCAGCCTTGAGAGCCACACAACGTGTCACTTTTCTTGGGCCAATACACTCTGTCACAGGAAGTTTGACACAATTTTGTTGAATTAATAAATGACTGTATACCATCAATAGTAATACTTATTGACACCTACTCTCTGTGAGTATCTAACTGATAGAGCTGTTGTGAGGGTTTATTGACTAAAACTGTATATCTAAAGTACCTGAAATAGTGACCAGCACATAGTAAGTGCTCATATAGATATTAGCTATACTCTACAGTTACAGAGAATTAGAGATCAATAACGACAGTGTCCACTGAACAATCTTCCCTGCCATTCAGTTTCAATTGTCTACTGTACTATTCAATAACTTTAAAAAAAAATATTGGTTTACCTACTTGTTTCAATGGAACATACCATCTGAAAGCTTCCCAAGAAAAGATAGACAGAAGATCAACTTTTTGAAATCTTGCATGGCTAAAAATAACTTTATTTACCCCTGTGCTTGACCAATAGCTTGAGTGGCTATGAGAATCTATGCTGGAAATAATTGTCTCTCAGAATTGTAAAGGCATTATTCCATAGTCTCTCAGTTTGATGTGTTGCTATGGAGAAATATGATGCCATTCTGGTTCTTGATCCTTTGTATTGTAAGGGTCAATGGCAGGTTGCTCCAAGATGGCTGCTTGGCACAAACGTTATTTGGAGTTAAAAGCAATCAAAACCCAGCTGATTTGAGAAAAGCTCTTTACCTCTCCCCCAGCTGCCTGCCCGTACTAGGAAGAAAGCTATTAACAGATTTCCTCTTTACTTGAGAAACTTACCTACATAATAGGGCAACTTTTGTTTTCCAAATATCTCCTCTCACCTTCCTGCTAATGGTCTTTCTCCCCTTTGTATCCTCAGACTCATAGCCTCCCTATCTTTGGAATTCTCATGTCTGTGGGGATTTCCTGTATGTATGCTATTAAATTTGACTTTCTTGTGTTAATCTGTCTCATGTCGATTTGATTCTTAGTCCAGCTCGAAGGACCTTGAAAGGCAGAAGAAATTCTACCCCTCCCCTCCAGTTACGCAACCTCATTTTTCCCTCTGGATGCTTGTCAGATCTTCTCTGTTTCCCTGGTCTTCTGAAATGTTATCATGATATACCTTGATGTGATTCTGTTTTTGTCCATTGTGCTGGGTTCAATGTGCACTTTCAATGTGGAAACTTAACTTGTAAGTGTGGAGGCCGAGAAAAATCAAGGCCATCCCACCTCAGGTTTAGCCTTAGCATAAGTACAGCCATCTCAGACCCCTGTGCCCAAGGGCTGAACTTTCCCCTACTATACTTTAGTTCTAAGGAGCCCCACCCTACTTTAGTTCCAGGAAGCCCCACCCTGCTTTGGTTCCAGAGAAACCCCCTACCCTGCTTTAGTAACAGGAACCCATAAATACCCCTGCCTTAACTAAGCTCAGGGTCCAAGTCCCTACTCCACTGTGTCGGGTATTCTTGGGCCCAAGCTTAAGCTTGTCGAATAAACCCTCGTGTGATTGCATCGGTGCTTGGCTCCTTGGTCTCTCGGATGTGACAACTCGGGCACAACAGTAAGCAGAAAGAATTAGGGGTGTTCAGAAAAAAGACAGACATAGGTTTCTTGACATAAGAAACGTCATTTCAGGCCCCCCACTACCTTGTGAAAGAATGTAAGATCAAGGGGCGCCTGGGTGTCTCAGTGGGTTAAAGCCTCTGCCTTCAGCTCAGGTCATGTCCCAGGGTCCTGGGATCGAGCCCTGCATTGGGCTCTCTGCTCAGCAGGGAGCCTGCTTCCCTTCCTCTCTCTCTGCCTGCCTCTCTGCCTACTTGTGATCTCTGTCTGTTAAATAAATAAAATTTTTTTTAAAAATCTTAAAAAAAAAAAAAGAATGTAAGATCAGTCACTCTTAGGCCAGTAGATAACATAATCATATCAGGGACAATAAATCAGTGGTAAAACTCGCAGGGCTAATTCAAAAATGAAGACTGGCCTGTTGTAGTTCTTCTTTGCAGGATCTTAAACTTCTTTTTTTTTTTTTTTTTTTTAAGATTTTATTTATTTATTTGACAGAGAGACACAGTGAGAGAGGGAACACAAGAAGGGAAAGTGGAAGAGGGAGATGTAGGCTTCCCCACTGATGTGGGGCTCGATCCCAGGACTCTGGGATCATGACCTGAGCTGAAGGCAGCTGCTTAATGACTGAGCCACCCAGACACCCCTGGATATTAAACTTCTTTGAGTGCTCAGATACCAGACCAACTGGAGCCAGAGAATTGATGACGCTGACCCTTGCCAGCTTGTGACTTTGACCTGGACTCTCTTATCTTTTTTAATTGAAATTCAATTGGCCAACTTATAGTACATCATTAGCTTCAGACGTTGGACTCTATTCCCTTAAAATGACCTTTACCCCAAATCCCTGCCTAGTTCCTCATTGCACAAACCCTTGCATGAATATGTGTGAGCGCTTAACTTAAAACATCCCCCACTCTTCAGGAGACACTACAGTGGAAAATATCCACCCGATGTTCTCTTTTACATGTTACAAGTAAAACACTTTCTTTTCCTAGATTATGGATTGGTTGTGTCTTTTGTCTCGACACTCACCAAGAGGCAAAGCTGGTTTCAGGTAGCAATATCCTGTAGTTCTAAAAATATATAATTGGATTATTTAATTGATTTCTTCTCTATTTCCCAGATGTCTTGGACTGGTTTTCAAATATTATCTTTCTCTCCTTTTTGCCTTTTGTCTATACATCCTAGGATATTTCCTTAATTTTGTCTTCTTACCACTGTACTGAGTTTTTCATTTTTGCTGTATATTTTTTTAAAGATTTTACTACTTATCAGAGAGAGTAAGAGAGAGAGAACACAAGCAGGGGGAGTGGGAGAGGGAGAAGCAGGCTTTCAACTGAGCAGGGAGTCTGATGCAGGGCTCGATCCCAGAACCCTGGGATCATGACCTGAGCCGAAGGCAGACACTTAGCCAACTGAGCCACCCAGGTGCCCCCTTGCTATCATGTTTTTAATTTACAAGAACTCAATTTGGTGCTGAGTGTTCATTTTTTTAGAGACTCTATTCTGTTTTTATTCTAGTTCTTTTTATTTCTCAAGGGAAATTGATAATAGATTTTTAGAAGTTTTCCTCTCTCTACATACTCTGTTTCTTTGAAGTTTCTTTTTTCCTGTTCTGATTTATGTCAGATCCTTCTCTTAAATTCTGATGACTTTCAGCTATCTGTTCTTATTGAAGAGTGTCAGATTTAGCAAAATGAAATGAAACAGGATATATAGTTAAATTTGAATTTTAGATAAACAATGTTTTGGATCAGTGTATCCTATGCAATATTTAGGACATACCTATGGCATGTAAGTATTCTATACTTTAGTAAATAATTATTTATTGTTTACCTGGAATTCCATTTAACTAGGTGTCCTCGATTTTATCTAGCACCCCTAAAAGTGAGATCTTAAATGTGACCTGGACGCTATGTGCAGGTGGGTAGGACTTCACTAGGATAAGTTCACTAAAGGGTTGCTCTAGTTTCATGGAGTACCTGATGGTCTTTGTAGGTCTTTACTCTCCCCAAGGAAGAATATTCCAAACTCCACATTCTGGCTGCCAGTAGTGGAGAAACCACATAAGGAAGAACACTGACTAGCTCAATATTCCTCATATTAAGTTTCATATAGATACTCAATTTCAGTGCGATTTCCCTTGCTAAGGGTGGCCGCTGTTTAAGTAGAAAACGACAGGCCCAAAATGACATCACTTAGGATGAGCCCCCAAGTCATTAAACCAAGACTTAATACCTAACCTGACTGCAGTTCTACCAGACCCCCACCCCCAGGAACGTAACCTTTAACCAGTCATGGAATTTCCTGATTAACACTAGGAAATTTACTGGTAGACCTCATCTGTTCCCCTTAGGAGCGCAACCTTCTCTAAAACAATGGATTCTTTGCTAATAATTTCCTTTTTTCCACTCTCTCCCTACCTTTAACAATCTTTCCCTTTCTGTGGCCCTTTGGAGTTCCTGTCTCATTGCTAGATAGGGCGCTGCCTGATTCATGAAGCAATTAATAAAGCCAAGGGGATCTTTAAAATGTACTTGGCTGAGTTTTTGTTATTTAACACTGCAAAATTTTTGTTAATCCCCCCATTCAGGGATGGAGCCCAATTCCCCTTCCCTTGAGTCTGGGCTAGCCTTACTGATTTGCATAACCTATAGGATGTAATGGAAATAACATTCAGGGGCTTCTGAACCTAGGTGGTAAGAAGCCTACTACTTCCTGGGTCTCTTGGAGCATCCTTTCTGGGAGCCTGAGTCTCCGTGTAGGAAATACAACCCCGGAACTGCCATGTGGAGAGAGCATGCTTAGTCAGATGCCAGCTAAGGCCAGCCTCCCAGCTCCCCTTGCCATGATACCAAACATGTGAGTGAAGCCTCCAGACTGACCTCCCTGTCAGCTGAATACCACTAGGTGACCTTTGTTGATGTCATGTGGAACAGAGAATTGCCCAACCCACGAGATCATGAGATACCATAAAATGGTGGTTGTTTAAAGTCCCCAAGTTTTGAGGTACTTTGGGAGGGAGACTTAAATAACCAGAACAACTTGACTACACCCGGTATGCCCCATTCAGGAGACCCTCTGCCTTATGCCCTCCAGAGATATGGTTCCAGTCTTTTACCAAAGTGGGAGAGGGGTGGTGGCCGCGGTGTGGTCTTGGGGATTCCAGAGACTTAGACAAAATCCGCTGTTTCTATTCTTAAGTCTATAACCACTTTCAGAAGCGCCCTGATGTAGCAAGACCTACATAGTCTGAGAAGTTCTGCCATACTATGTCACTTCTTGACCTGATTGACCTGGCTTGATCTACTCTGGGCTCAGGAATCCCCTTTTCTCAAGTCTGCTAGGTCCATGATCTAGGTCTATCTGCTTTCCACCTTCCAAAATCTCATTCTTTTTCTTCTCTTGTTAATTGTTCTTGTGAGATTTAAAAAAAAAAATCTGCTCTTGTTTTGTTTGAATTTCAAGAGAGAGGGGAGGCAAAGACATGTGTTCATTCTGCTATCTTTAAAGGCTCCTTTGAGAAGTGAGTTGGGGAAAATTTGAGGGGAAGACGAACCATGAGAGATGGGTCTCTGAAAAATAATCTGAGGGTTTTGGAGGGGAGGGGAGTGGGAGATTGGGTGAGCCTGGTGGTGGGTATTATGGAGGACACTGGGTGTGGTGCATAAACAATGAATTCTGGAACACTGAAAAGAAATTAAAAAAAATAAATACAATTTTTTTTAAAAAGTCTCCTTTGAGTCTTTAATTTCAACAGTATTAATTTTTTTAATACTCTGTCTTAGATCAGTCTCCCTAGAAGCAGAGACCGAGATAGAGATTCTTGTGTAAGTGCTTAACTTTATGGGCTCATTCTCGGGAAACCCTGTACTTGACACGAGCAGGAGAGTGCAAAGGAGCAGCAGAGCACGGATGTGGTTTCTTAGAAATTTAGCTCCAGTCCAAGCCCACAGGAGCTCTAGAATAGGAAGGGTATCACAAATTTACTTCTGACCTTTTGTACTCAGAAAGTTAGCTTTGGACTGTGGCTCCTCAACCGTGTGTGAGGGCATTTATAGGAGAAAAGGGCGGTTGTGAGCTAGGTGTACCTGCCTGGCAAAGGTGATCTTGGCAGAGAGCATCAGCTCCATTCTCAAACCTTTTACTTATTTTTAGAGTAGCCTAATTGTTACTTTTTTTTTTTTAAGGATTTTATTTATTTATTTGACACAGAGAGAGAGAGATCACAAGTAGGCAGAGAGGCAGGCAGAGAGAGAGGGGGAAGCAGGCTTCCTGCTGAGCAGAGAGCCCCATGCGGGGCTGATCCCAGGATCTGAGATCATGACCTGAGCCAAAGGCAGACGCCCAACCAACTGAGCCACCCAGGCGCCCCTAATTGTTACTTTTTAAGGAATGCAATAGTCTCTCTAATTACTCTGAGGAAATGAATGATCCTGTTTCATTCTTTTTCATCCTGATTTTGTTTCCTCTAGATTAGTTCATAAACTGAAGCTAGAAACTTTAAGTTATCAAAGCAGAGAAAAGGGGCAGAATGAGGTCTATAATCTAAATCACTCTGATTTTAAAATCCATGTTCTTAAAAGACCATGTCAAGGGGCACCTGGGTGGCTCAGTGGTTAAGCCTCTGCCTTCGGCTCGGGTCATGATCTCAGGGTCCTGGGATCGAGTCCCGCACCGGGCTCTCTGCTCTGTGGGGAGCCTGCTTCCTCCTCTCTCTCTCTCTGCCTACCTCTCTGCCCACTTGTGATCTCTCTCTCTGTCAAATAAATAAAATCTTAAAAAAAAAAAAAAAAAAAAGACCATGTCAAACCTCCTCCTTTTACTAAATCCTCCCGATTTAAAGTTACCTCTCTGGTTTTAAGGGTGCAGTAGCCACTTGGATTTTGCTCTATTGGATAACAAACACACTCCCCCAAGCTACCCACCCTCTGTTAAATAATATCCGAATTTGCGGGTAGGCTCAAAGGATTCATTCTGCAAGCACCAAACACCTACTATGTGCTGAAACCGATACTAGGCACGTGTGCCAGGACGACCTAGGCTTAGTAGGTGCCTTCAAGAGGCCAGCGTCACTCGGGGAGGCAGAAACGAATGCATATAACTGGTCTACACCGCCTGAGCGCCGCTCCCGGGCCGAACCTAGGGGCTACCCACCAGTTCCAAACCCTGGTCATTTACTGGGGAGGAGAGAAAAAGCTGCTCTGCACTCCTATTCCCGAAGGAAGGTCTCCTTCCAAAGGAAAGGGAACTCCATTTCCTCAAGGGAGATGGGGAGCTGCTGGGGCCTTTTGGTGGGTATTTGTTTTAATGTGCAAGAGAGAAACAATGTGCCTTGGTGATTTCACTTCCCACTGCTCTGGCCCAGACGGAGCGAGAGAAAATGCAGTTTCCCCAGGAAGAAGCTGTGATTCGCGGCGGGACTCCGGCCCCCGCGGCCGCAGGGAGGATACTCGCACCTCCGAGAGTGTTGGGGCGCCTGGGAGCCACAGACCCGGAAAGTCCAAGTGCTCGGAGTCCGCGGAGGGAGGCGCGGGGCTGGACGGGGCGGGGCAGGCGGTGCTATCCCGGAGGGCGACGAGACCGCAGAGCCTGAACTGCGTGTCCGGTCCCCGGCGGGGCGCGGGCACGTGCCGGGGACGCAGCCCCAGGCTCAGGGGCAAGGCTGGTCTCCAGCTAGGCGCCAGGCGCAGCGGTCCCGGGCCCAAGCTCCAGGTGCGCTTCGCCCCCACCCCACCCCACCCCACCCGGAGGATTTTCCGGTCCCGTGTGCAGAGGGACAACCAGGAACTCGGACTCAGTCTCCACCCCGAAGTGGGGCGGGTCCGCCCGGGATAATACCCGCTGCCCGGCCCCTCTAGGGTGTGATCTGACCGGCCGCGGGGGACGAGTGGGGCCCCATCTCGGCTCGAGCGGTAAGGGGGGACCCGGGCCGGGGATCCTGGGCTCGGGGAAGCGGTCGCAGCACCCTCGGGGGAACAGCCCTGTGCCGCGCCCAGGAGGGGGTGCCCGCCGCCGGCCTGCGGGCGGGGCTTGGGCGGCCAAAGGGTGGAGCGGGCGCCTGCAGCCCCGGCGGGTATCCCCAGGCACCGTCCAGAAGGAATAGTTTATACAGCTCAGAATGGAGACGGGTCGGAGACCACAGCGGTTATTTATTGAGTTTATGTACCAAGAACTGTGGCATTAACAAGAAAGGACTGAGTTAGTACTCCTCGCAGCTGGCTCAGTGTAATACCTAAGTTTTCTTTTTACTTCTTTCTTTTCTCCTTTTAAGACACTTACTCAGTTTTCCTAGTTTCTTACCCTTTCTTTCCTCATGTATCTAATGCCCTCAGTAGAATGTCTGGCTGGCGTATGGAAATCTGTTATTCTTTTTTTTTTTTTTAAGGATTTTATTTATTTATTTATTTGACACAGAGAGATCACAAGTAGGCAGAGAGGCAGTCAGAGATAGAGGGGGAAGCAGGCTCCCTGCCGAGCAGAGAGCGATGCAGGGCTTGATCCCAAGACCCCGAGATCATGACCTGAGCCACCCAGGCGCCGCGGGAATATGTTATTCTTATGAGATCTATGACTTGAGTCTGCCAGGGGCCGTCTCACTGTTTTGTCTTGACTTTGACTAGCGGGAGACTATGGGGCCAAAGAGGCTTTTGCTTTTCAACAATCTGGCCCCCTATAAGTGCTCTCTGGGGTGATGCGCGTTTGTGAGCAGCACTGAGTAACCCACACCTTCCATGACACGTGGGCCTCTGCTTTCTCCAGCTGACAGTGGAAAGAATGGATAGGGTCACCCCCTCCAAATTACCCATCCCACCTCCTCCTTACATTGCAGGTAACACTTCTGATTGCCAAACCTTAGCCGTTTCCTTACCAGGGAATTCTCAGAAGACACAGGTGGAAGGGGAAGCAGGAGAGAAGGAAGCAGGAATGAGATGGGTAATCACAGCCACCCAAAACGGGCTTCTTTCCCAGAGCCCAGCCCTATCTGGTCAAGGCCAGATCCCTTAGATTCAGCTCAGGCCAGATTTCTGTTGTTTTGGGGGAAACACACACACACACACACACACACACACACACACACACACACACACACACA
>NW_019154102.1:20432096-20512499 GCF_002288905.1 Enhydra lutris kenyoni
GGCACATGACTATTAGATCAAGGGCATATGTGAATTTCCCTCCTAAATATTTTAATATTTGGCTAGGGATCATTTTTCTCTGAAAGCAAGTTAGAGAGTAACATGTACAGTCAAGTCAAGTCACACCAGTTCTCAGCATCTGAAGAATGAGCTCCCTGGTTACCCTCAGACTTATGGCCTTTGGCTCATTTCTTTATGTCTCTCCACTTATTTGTTTTCCCCATCCTGATCTTCTGCTTGTCAGGGAAGCCCAGTCTTCTTCAATAATGAGTGCCAGGCACTACCAGGGAATAACTGAAGCCTCAGAATAAACCAAGGGTCTGGGGTTGATGGGGGGTCACTCTTACCTCGATCTTTGAGATTAAAAACAACCAGATATATTTTGGAGTAGAATTCAGAATTTATACGTTTTATTATAAAACAAGAAACTTAAAATATTTGGGGGCTGTGATTTGGCCCAAACCTAGCCCTTGAGGGTTTGCTCTCACTAAAATTAGGGCTACTATGGAGGCAGTGGGTGCCACCATGTCCTACCTGGAGGAACTTTGAATAACAGTCATCCTTAGTTCCTCATTTAATTGTTATTTCAACTTGCGGTAGGGTTCCTAACCTTGTTTTACAGATGAGGTGGGTGAGGGGACACAAGTTAATGGCCCTCAATTCTTGAGGGACTTGGCATTTGGACCAGAGAATAAACTTACTCCTTGTGGTGTTGGGCAGAGCTGGGTTGGATGGTGCATTCTGCTGGACGTAAGAGTATGGCTTTTGAAACCCCTAGGCTGGGTGGACTTGGAGATGGAGAGCTTTCTCAGCAAGTGGTGTTTAGGCGGGGGCCTTGTAACCCCTTTTGGATGGGGCTGTTAAGGGTGGAAGGTTAAACTAAGATGACCTCTAAAGTCCTGGCTTCGTCACTTCAGGGTACATCAGAATTCCTCAGGAAGCTCGACAACATGCATATTCTTAATGCCACTCACCCCTGATTCTCATCCAATGTGACAGAATTGGGCCCAGGAGAATGCATATTTAATAGGTTCCCTGGATGATTGTGATTCAGATGTTTCTTGGACCTTGCTTTGAGAAACTAAGCTTTAGAAAGACTTATATGAATATATGCATGCTTGATAAATTGAGTAAAGTATTAATGAAAACATGGGACTTCAAGGAACTTGGGCCTGTCGTCATGCTGTAAATAATGTGGTAAAAGCTGACATTGTTCCCATTCTCAAGGACAGCTTTTTATTACGCGCTATCACATGAAATTCCCCCCATAGTTTTACAATGTTTGACACCCCTAGACCAAATAGAGGGTTTAAACCAAATAGGCTTTGTTTATTTTTAAAACTTAATTGAACCTGAGATGGATTACTATATTAAGAAAAATGACCTAGGAATTTAGGATTTGTAAGGCCTGTTGCTTGTTTTATTGGGAGTAGCTTGTTAGTGTTCAGTTGTGTCTGCACTGGACTAAGAGCTTTTGCTACAGGAACCTAAACCATCACCTTTGAAGAATTGTTTTTAAAGGTTCAAGATGTTTGAGGTCAGTAAATTGCCATATTGCTTCTTGGTCCAGATTGCTAGACAAAGAACCCGAGGGAATGTTCTTAGCAGAATGAACCGCAATCAGCTGGAGGGATAAATTGCAGCTATAGGCCAGACTATAATTTGCTCTAGAAAACACCTTCATCAAACCTCCCCCCCATCATTAATCCTTTAAGGCCTACAGTATGAATGGCCCGACTTATAACAGGGCTGCAGGTCCCAAGAGTGGCCTTTTGTCAGGTCCAGTAGAAAGACCTTCCTGCCCTGTGGATTCATTTCTCTGGGTTAAGGCTGTGGATTCATTTCTCTGGGTTAAGGCTCTCATCCCTCCTGTACTGTCCCCCTATCAGAGGTAGCATTAGATTATTACCAGAAACTAACAGAAGGGCTGGTTTGTGAGTGAGAACAAGTTCTCCTGATTTATGTGTACTTGAGTCATCTCCCCTGTAGGAAGTCCTTACTAGATACAGCCCCGCTGGTATAATCAGTCCCTGGCATCCTCCCTCTCACGTCTCTCCAGGGAGCATTTAGGAAGGTCTTTTCTGGGTCCTACCTTGCTTCAGCTTCTGCTGTCGATGATTTTGGATGCTATACAAGAATATGTTTGACTCAGTACTTCTCATCCTTGTTAGTTACATACCCCTTTGAGAATCTCAGTAAAGCTATGGATTGTCTCTTGAGGAAAAGAAACACATATTTGACATTGTTCGTATAATTTCAAGGGGATGGACACCTGTCCAAACCCAATCATGGTACCTAGCAGGTACGTAGATGGAATTGCCCTGAAATTTGGCGGCTTGTCAAAATTTTAGAATGGATTTGCGTTTGTTCTAGCAATTTGAATTCTGAATTTATCATAAAGATATACTTGGATATGTGTGTAGAGGCCTGTGTACAAGGATATATATACATTGCAGCATTGTTTATAGCAACAGATTGGAAAAGAACCAAATATCTATCACCAAGGGGTGGTTAAATTATGGAACATCCATTCAGTGCAGTATTGTGCAGCTGTTAAAAAATGATGCAGGTTGAGAAAGACAACTATCATATGATCTCCCTGATATGAGGGAGAGGAGATGCAACATGAGGGGTTAAGGGGGTAGGAGAAGAGTAAATGAAACAAGATGGGATTGGAAGGGAGACAAACCATAAGTGACTCTTATCTCACAAAACAAACTGAGGGTTGATGGGGGGAGGGGGGATGGGGGGGTGGGGTTATGGAGATTGGGGAGGGTATGTGCTGTGGTGAGTGCTGTGAAGTGTGTAAACCTGGCGATTCACAGACCTGTACCCCTGGGGATAAAAATATATGTTTATAAAAAATAAAATTAAAAAATATATTAAAAAATGATGCAGGTTGACAGGAACAGATTTGGATGATATCAAAGAATCTTTTTAAAAAACACTTTTTTAAAAAAAGTAAAATATAGGGGCTCCTGGGTGGCTCAGTGGGTTAAGCCTATGTCTTCGGCTCAGGTCATGATCTCAGGGTCCTGGGACCAAGCCCCGCATCGGGCTCTCTGCCCAGCAGGGAGCCTGTTTCCCCCTCTCTTTCTGCCTGCTTCTCTACCTACTTGTGATTTCTCTCTGTCAAATAAATAAGATCTTTTTTAAAAAAAAGTAAAATATAGGATTGCGTAGTATGCTACTACTTTCTTGTAAGAATGATGGAGACTATTGTCTATATGCTTGTTAACGCATTAAATATTTCTGATAGTGTGTACAGGAAAATTATCACAGTGGTAGCCACAACAAGGTGGGGGGGGCAAAGTTCATCCAGATTTATCACTTTATACCATTTTGTATTATTTGATTTTTTAAATAATATTCACATATTATCAATTTTTAAAACATAGAGTTACAGATATCACCTACCCATTTGAAGAGGGAGAATGAAGTAGAAATGGAAAATAAATATATATTATCAAATTTTCCAACTTCAAAATTAATACATGATCATATATTTTCTTTTTTTTTAATTTTTTTTTAAAAGATTTTGTTTATTTGACAGAAATCACAAGTAGGCAGAGAGGCAGGCAGAGAGGCAGGCAGAAAAAGAGGGGGAGACAGGCTCCCCGCCGAGCAGAGAGCCTGATATCCATCCCAGGACCCCGGGATCATGACCCGAGCTGAAGGCAGAGGCTTTAACCTACTGAGCCATCCAGGTGTCCCTATATTTTCTTATTTGTATGCAAAGAGCCAATACGCAATGATGCTTCGGTCTCCAGTGAGCTATAATAGCAATCGCTCGTTTCTCATACATTTCAATTGGGCTGATTTTTCATTTGGCTGCCCTCCACCTAGTTCCAAAAAGAATGTAAGGTGCTTTGAACTGCCTGGTGGAGAAAGCCCTGAATTTACTTGGTCTGATAAGTTCCATATGTTTTTTAGCTGCAGAAACAGAGACAGGAGTAGATGGGATAGGTCCCAGCCTGTAGACTAGATAGACTTGCTAGGGCAGGGCCCTTGGTCAAAGTCCCAGCGGTGCTATCAGATCTTGGGTACTGAGGGGTCTGGCCTTGGCTTCAGAGCTAGACTATGTCTTAGTCTGTGAGGCCCCTGCTTCTTCCTGTTGGAGGGTCCATGTCACAGATATGAATAGCTGATGTTTGCTGGTGTTTTCTAGGAGCCTGGCCCTGTGCCAAACAACTGGAATGTTATTTACTAAATTTTCGTCCATAATACGTGGGTGCTCCCATTATCATCCCCATTGAGTAAGTGAGGAAACTGAGGCACAATCAGGTTCAGTAATTTGCTGGAGGTCACATGCTACATGCAAATGGAGTCAGGGTTTGAATTTGGCAGTCTGGTTCAACTTCCTTTGCTCTACCACCCTGTTGTCCTACATAGTGCAGTAAGAACGGGGAATCGGGGGGCCCCTGGGTGGCTCAGTCAGTTAAGCATCTGCCTTGGCTCAGGTCATGATCCCAGGGTCCTGGGACTGAGCCCTGTGTCGGGCTCCCTGCTCAGCGGGAACTCTGCTTCTCCGTCTTCCACTCCCCCTGCTTGTGTTCCCTCTCTTGCTGTATCTCTCGTCAAATAAAGAAATAAATAAAATCTTAAAAAAAGAAAAAAAAGAATGGGGAATCAGCCTGAAAAGGCAGGGCTGGGAGTTTAAGCTGGCTGTGGGGCTGGACTCTTTCGGCAGGGAGAGGTAGAAACCTGTGTCCGTACCACTTGTCTGAGATGAACTTGATGCCTCCTGGGTCATTCTAAATATCCAGGGGGTCCCATGCGGTAAGTGAGTGAGGAATGTAGCAGATATGAACCAAGACAATGTGCTGCTTTTGATCCCGGGGGCCCAGCCAGGTGGTAGCAAGACTTGGGGCAGCATTTAAAGGCAGGGGAGACAGCCCAGCCCTTTGGGGAAGGGGCTTCAGGTGCAAGGCAGGATGTCAGCAGCTCCTGCCCAACGAATACAGGGCCACCCATCTATCATATAATGTGACAGGCCCTAGAGATTCGAAGGTAAAATACAGACCCTCTCCTTAGGGAGGTAAACAAGCAGATCAATAATTCAAAACTCATAGGACTGTATGATAAATGATTTGGTACACTTTGCACAGACCACAGAACAATAGAGGAGGTGCGCCTAACTCCATCATGGGCGGTCAGAGAAGGCTTCTTGGGGGTGGAAGAGGAGAGATTTATGTACAGGCACAGGGATGACAAAGGCAGGCTCTTACTCACTGGAAGTATGGCCTGTTGATGAGAGCAGGGCTAGTTCCAGATGGGAGAGTGGGAGGGCCCTCAGAAATTAAGGTCATTCTGTAGGCCTGTGGGGGACAGGACCAATCAGTCTTGGGGGACAGGTCCTGGAGGGTCCACAGTCAGAACTACTGTCCCCTATGGTAGATCCTCATTTTCCTTTGCATCTGTTCTGCTGCTTAGCACATTTCTCTAATGCATGTTTTGTTTTAATAAAATGGAAGTGCTGGGTACCAGGAAGGAAATCAAGGCAGAGACTGAGCCTTAGAGAAACAAGACTCCCTATTTCCCTGTCCTACACATGGCCAACCGTTCAAGGTTCGGCATGGACACAGTCTTCTTCCCCATTTGACTTAATCTGAGTGAGGGGCCTCTCCAGTATGGATACTCCTCTTTCCCTGTGATTCTCCCGTCACAGGAATATTCACGCCTTACTGTGTCTGATATCCAGCCTGGGCCACCCCCTCATCTCTGAGCTCCTCTGAGGGCAGGAACTACACAGCCCCCATCCCGTGGCCTAGCACAGAAGGTGTGTGTCACTGTGTGTGCTGAATGAATGTATGATTTCCCATGGCCTAGAAAATTGAGTCCAGTGTCCAAGCTCAACCTGTCACAAAATGACCCATTTGTGAAAATCACCTTTCCAGAATTTTGTCTCCTACCACTCTCTTCTGGGTTTAAGTCTCCAGCCCCACTCCAAATGAAGTGTTTTCCAAATCATAGCTGAAGCTTCATTTTTACTGTTCTCTCTCTGCCAGCAAAAGCTTTCACTCTTGAAATCTGTCATTGGAAGCCTAAGTCAAATGAGAACATTTGACTAGGGGTAGGGCAGGTTGGGGACGGGCTCAGTCTCCCATCTCCTACCTTGCAACTCTTGACAATAGTTAGCACCTGCTGCTTTGTCTTTGGATCGGCTGTTTGTCTTACTAGCTTACAAAGCTCCTTGATAGCAAGATACTGTTTCCTCCATCTTTGTTTCTGTCACAATGCCTGGTACCTGATGAGGCAAAATCAATATTTAAGGAAGGACTATGAGTAGGTCTGTACACCTGGTGAGCCGCAGTTTTGGAACTGGGGTCTCATCCAGGGACCACCTGTGTGAGAACCAGGGCCCGGAACAGGATGTGAGGGGGATCACCTGAGGTGCTTATTGAAAATGGGTTCAATAAGGTCTTTGGGCCCTATCCGAGATTTACTGATTCATGTTCTTGAGTACAGCATCCCTAAAATCTGTATGTCTAAACACTCCTCAGGTGCTTTTGCTGCACACTAAAATTTGAGAACTTTTCCTAGGTATCATGTTAGGTGTCTTACAGTCTATATTACAATTAGGATCCTTTTGAAGCATAGCTCCAGACATGGCGTCCTGATAGCATCCAAGTCCAGAAGAAAAAAGGAAGGCTAATCTCTGTCTTTTTAATCTGGAAGAAGTCTTTCTCTGAAGCCTCTTGGTAGGCTTGTTCTTATTTCTCCTTGGCCTGAAATGGGTCAGTTGGCCACTTGAAAACCATTTGTTGCCATTGGAATAGGGTTGCCTTGGACCAATTATTATTTCTTCCTGGGATGAGTACTACATTCCTGGTTTTCCAAACCACAAAAACTCAGTGAAAGTTCTCTTAATGAGGAAGTAAGGTATGATGGGGGTTGACATTATTAGTGATCTTCTCAGAAATCCTGCACAATAGTCACTACTATGTCACTTATATGTCAGCATAGAGTTGCTCTGTTAGGTGGAGTTAAATCTGGAGCGCAGAGCAGAGACTGGAATTTGGCTTATGTTCTGGATTCCCAGCATAATGGAATGATCTCCATTACAGCCTCTGCTAGCATGTGGGAAGAGAATTGAATTCAGAGTCTCACAGATATCATAAAATAACAGTTCAGGTTTGCCAGGAGAAATGCACGTTTGCAGTGAATGGTTTCAAGAACTCTATTTAAATAATCTTTGACAAACACTTTTCCTGACTCATATTTATACAAATATTTTTAAAAAGTGTTAATTGTGACTCTTCCCATTAATATAATTTTTCCTGTTTTTTACCCCCATTCCCTTATACTCACTTGATGTATGATCAGGAATGGGAATCTACACTTAGGAATGACCATGGAGCATTTTGAGGACCTTTTTGAGCATCAGTAGTTAGAATCTAGAATCATTACTGTAGAGCAGTAGTTCTCAAATTTGAGAATGCATCAGAATCACCTGCCTAGGTGGCTTGGAGGGTTAAGCCTCTGACCTGCTCAGGTCATGGTCTCAGGGTCCTGGGATTGAGCCCCACATTGGGCTCTCTGCTCAGCAGAGTGCCCACTTCCCCCTGTCTCTCTGCCTGCCTCTCTGCCTACTTGTGATCTCTGTCTGTCAAATAAATAAATAAAATCTTAAAAAAACAACAACAACAAAAATCACCTGGTGGGCTTCTTACAAACCAAATTGCTGGACCCTACCCTCAGAGTTTTGTAGGTGTGGTGTTGGGCCCAAGAATGTGTACTTTTAACAAGTTCCCAGTTTCTGATGACATTGGTCTGGAAACTACACTTTTATAAACACTGAATTGTATGAACTTCTTTTAGGTTGAAATACTGGTCTATTATTTATTGAAAAGATAAAGGTAATTGTGGACTTGGCATATTCTACTCTTTCCAGGTTCTCTTGAGCTCCCTATTATAGCTGTCCTGGGGCCTCCTAGAGGAGGAGACTGGATTCCCTGTGTTTTCTGTGCTTTGGTGAATCTATGGAAGGCTTATTCCTTGGAACTGAGAGGGTGGAGTGACACCCACACACCCTCCCTCCGGGCCAGGCATGGTTGTAAAATTACTGAGACACACAAGTTGAAATCTGATACGGTTCCACATATGACATACCTACTAGCCAAATTCAGAGACAAGAAGTAGAGTGATGGTTAGCAGGGGCTGAAGTAAGGGAGAAATGGGGAGTTATTATTGAACGGGTACAGAGTTTCTGTTTGGGATGATGGAAGAGTTCTGGAAATGGATAGTGGGGATGGTTGCGTGACATGGTGAATGTAATTAATACCACTGAATTGGGGCGCCTGGGTAGCTTAGTGAGTTGAATGTCCAACTCTTCGTTTTGGGTCTGGTCATGGTCTCGGGGTCTTGGGGTCATGGGATCAAGCCCCACATTGGGCTCCCTGCTTAACAGGGAGTGTGCTTTTCTCCCTCTGTCTCCACCCCTCCTACTCATGCTCTCTCTCTTCAATAAATAAATAAATCTTTAAAAAAAATACCACTGAATTATACACTTAAAACTGGTTAAAATGGTAAACTTTGTTATGTTTATTTTGTCACAATTTGAAAAAAATCTTGCTTTCTTTACTATTCTGTCTCCCAGTAGTGTGCTGGAGCGTCCTTCTATCAGCCTATTAGAAGTGATTGTTAGGGGACCTGGGTGGCTCAGTGGGTTATCTGCCTTTAGCTCAGGTCATGATCCCAGGGTCCTAGGATCAAGCTCCACGTTGGGCTCTCTGCTCAGGGGGGAGCCTGCTTCCTCCCCTCTCTCTCTCTGCCTGCTTGTGATCTCTCTTTCTCTGTCAAATAAATAAATAAATTAATTAATTTTTTTAAAAAAAGTTTTTATTACAGACCTTTCCCAACATACACCCAAGTGGGAGAATAGTAAAATGGACCTCTGTGTTTATTCATCACCCAGCTCAACAGTTACACTATTTCACCAAAAAAAGAGAATTTCCAACTATTTAAGTAATAAGAGGGAGGAATACAAAGGAAAAGATGGCCAGATATGATTGAAACTTTTTCTTCCAAATTTTGGCTTTATTGAGTTAAAAGGATAGGATCAAATTGGCAAAATACTTAATAATACATTTTAGACATAAAATATTAAATTTTATAACATAGGAATAATTTCTGTAAATTTTAGTAAAGCACCAAGATGCTAAAAATAGGTGAAAAATTATCTAAAATAGAAACAGATAATACACAGAGAAGAATGGGAGTTGAAAAAAGGGAGTCAGTGTTCCTACTATTGATTTTAAAAAGCAAGTTAAATCAATAATAAGATTTAGTATTGTACTCAAATATTACGTTATAAAGAAATAAAGCAAGCAAGCTTATGGCTAGCTGGGGTTTGGATGTCCTTGTAAATTTGGAGGACAACTGGAAATATTCATAAGTATCAGATATCACAAGAAATACGTCAAAAAGAAGAATAAAATATCTTGGAAAGCTAAATATAAAGATTGTAGCTATGGTTTTAAAACCTGAACAACCAATAGTAGGGACATTGAATAAATTACAAGATATCAATATAATGGAAGAGTGTAATTTTAGTACAGTGACCCATATGGTGATTGTGTGAAGTATGAAAAATTAAGAGGAAAGAGTAGAACACGATATCCTATACATACTGTGATTACAATTAAAATATTGACACAAATAGAAATAATAGTAGATGGTAAGTTTACATTGTTTTAAAATGTCCTTCTCAGTGCTTAAAGTTGATTAAATAATTTACAAAATAAAAGGAAAGGGAAATAGGGGATTGCTTAAGGCCTCACAGTCTCTACTACTTTCTCTGAAAGTTAGTCTTTTCCATTCATTGTCAGGGGAAAGGTCCATAATTTTCAGCATTGCAATGGAAAATTTTACTTCTATCTGTATTCTGGTGGGTTTATGAAACAAGTTTCTCAGCTCACCTAGGCAATTTAATAACAGCTGGAGGGCAGGAGAGGTTAACAGTGACAGGTAAAAGTACCACTAACTGCCTTATATTGTTACCCACTATAAAATCCTGAGGTTGCTAAAACAGAAATGAAAGTATAATCAATAAACCAAATGATAAATTTTACTATATAAGTTATATTAAATTCTCATTTAATTTAAATTTACCAGATTTAAACTTTCTGTTGCTATATTCTGTTGCTAAGACAGAAATAAAATTATAATAAATAAACCAGATAAATTTTCTGTCATGTACATTTATTATCTTTACTATTCAAAAATAAGAAAGGTTATTTTTAAAAAGCTAGCCAGTGTTTTCTGTTTTATCTTTCCTGTGATATTTCCTAAGGTGGTAATACTAAATTTTTTATGATCTCTGCAGATAGTCTCCATTTCTTTTAAAAGGATTCCTGGCTGGAGGATTCTATTTTTTATGAAAACAAGAAACCCCACAAAAACAATTTAGTTGAAACCAAACAATAGTGAAAAGAAAGATATTTAGATATGAGTTGGTGAGTCCTCTTAAATACATATGTATGTTTTACAAATCTAAAATGTCTTGCCTCTTGATTAAATAAAGGAAGGGAAAGGATTGATCATAGAAAATTAACCTGGGCCTGATACGCTGAGTACAAAATATTTAAGCCAAACTCTTTAGTCTCAAAGGATTTCTTGATGTTATTACACTAGTCATTTCCCCCTTCCTATTAATTAATTACTTAAAGATTTTATTTATTTATCTATTTAGGAAAGAGGGAGCACCAGTATGGGGAGGGGCAGAGGGAGAAGGACAAGCAGACTCCCCACTGAGTAGGGAGCTTGACCCAGGGCTCCATCCCAGGATCCTGAGATCATGACCTGAGCCTAAGGCAGACCCTTAACTGAGTGAGCCACCCAGGGGCCCCTCCTGCCAATTTAGATGTGTTATTTTGCCAAATAGTGAGGGTGCCCCTTAGTTCCCTGAACTTTCTTTTGAACAATTACATGGATTATTTCCAGGAATAGGCCATCCCTTTAAATATTCTGAGGCCTAATTCCTTTTCTCTTCTTCTCTATAGCATTTTGTCCTAGGCCACATTTTGTGTTTTTCTTTCTATTTTTTTAACACATGAGGAAATGAAAGCACTAAGAAGATGAGCAAGTTTTTTTTTTTTTTTTTTTGTGGTATTTAAAAGTAATCATCTGGTCATTCACATGAAGTGTTTAGAACAGTATCTGACACATAGTACAATAAGCATTCAGCAATAGCTGTAATCATTATTATTAACCAAGGCCAAGTGTGTCTAGAGCAGTGGTATGCAGTAGAAGGACAGAGCAAGGCACAAACGTAAGTCTGAATTATCTAGTAGTCGCATTTTATTTTTATTTTTTTATTTTTTATTTTTTTAAAGATTTTATTTATTTATTTGACAGAGATCACAAGTAGGCAGAGAGAGAGAGAGAGAGGGAAGCAGACTCCCTGCCGAGCAGAGAGCCCGATGTGGGACTCGATCCCAGGACCCTGAGATCATGACCTGAGCCAAAGGTAGTGGCTCAACCCACTGAGCCACCCAGGCACCCCTAGTAGTCACATTTTAAAAAGTTAAAAGAGACAGGTGAAATGACATTTAATAATATAGATTATTTTACATTTTGCCCAGTAGATCTAAAGTATTATCATTTCAACGTCTAGTCAATAGAAAAAAATATTGGAATGTTTTACAGTCTTCTTTTCATACTAAGTCCTAACAGTCTGGTGTGAATATTATATACTGACAGAACATCTGAATCTGAATGCTAAATTTCCATCAGAAATATTTGGTCTGTATTTAGATTTCATATAATTTAATTTTCATGTAGATTCATATACCCAAATCATTTTAAACATATTTAGAAGTTTTCCAGTATCTGAATGGAATGCCAAAAAATAATTTTCCTTTTAATATTTGCATCCACATTGGAAAAAATGGCTCATCTCTTTTAGAATCCATGATTTGACTTTGAAACTAAAAGCGTAACACTTTTTTTTTTTATTAACATATAATGTATTATTAGCCTCAGGGGTACAGGTCTGTGCATCGCCAGGTTTACACACTTCACAGCACTCCCCATAGCACATACCGTCTCCAATGTCCATAATCCAACCACCCTCTCCCTACCCCTCTCCCCCCGGCAGCCCTCAGTTTGTTTTGTGAGATTAAGAGTCTCTTATGGTTTGTCTCCCTCCCGATCCCATCTTGTTTCACTTATTCTTTTCCTACTCCGCAAACCCCCCACATTGCATCTCCACTTCCTCATATCAGGGAGATAATTGTCTTCTCTGATTGACTTATTTCACTAGCATAATACCCTGTAGTTCCATCCACATTGTTGCAAATGGCAAGATTTCATTTCTTTTGATGGCTGCATAGTATTCCATTGTATGTGTGAGTGTGTGTGTGTGTGTGTGTGTGTATCACATCTTTTTTTTTTTTTTTTAAGATTTTACTTATTTATTTGACAGACAGGGATCACAAGTAGGCAGAGAGACAGGCAGAGAGAGAGGGGAGGAAGCAGGCTCCTCACTGAGCAGAGAGCCTGATGCGGGCCTCGATCCCAGGACCCTGAGATCATGACCTGAGCCGAAGGTAGAGGCTTAACCCACTGAGCCATCCAGGCGCCCTGATCACATCTTCTTTATCCATTCATCTGTTGATGGACATCTAGGTTCTTTCCATAGTTTGGCTATTGTGGACATTGCTGCTATAAACATTTGGGTGCACGTGTCCCTTCGGATTACTATATTTGTATCTTTAGGGTAAATACCCAGTAGTGTGATTGCTGGGGTGTAGGGTAGCTCTATTTTCAGCTTTTTGAGGAACCTCCATGCTGTTTTCCAGAGTGGCTGCACCAGCTTGCATTCCCACCAACAGTGTAGGAGGGTTCCCCTTTCTCTCCATCCTTGCCAGCATCTGTCATTTCCTGACTTGTTAATTTTAGCCATTCTGGCTGGTGTGAGGTGGTATCTCATTATGGTTTTTATTTGAATTTCCCTGATGCCGAGTGATGTGGAGCACTTTTTCATGTGTCTGTTGGCCATCTGGATGTCTTCTTTGCAGAAATGTCTGTTCATGTCTTCTGCCCATTTCTTGATTAGATTATTTGTTCTTTGGGCATTGAGTTTGATAAGTTCTTTATAGATTTTGGACACTAGCCCTTTATCTGATATGTTGTTTGCAAATACCTTCTCCCATTCTGTCAGTTGTCTTTTGGTTTTGTTAACTGTTTCCTTTGCTGTGCAAAAGCTTTTGATCTTGATGAAGTCCCAATAGTTCATTTTTGCCCTTGCTTCCCTTGCCTTTGGCGATGTTCCTAGGAAGAAGTTGCTGCAGCTGAGGTTGAAGAGGTTGCTGCCTGTGTTCTCCTCAAGGATTTTGATGGATTCCTGTCTCACATTGAGGTCCTTCATCTATTTTGAGTCTATTTTCATTTGTGGTATAAGGAAATGGTCCAGTTTCATTTTTCTGCATGTGGCTGTCCGATTTTCCCAACACCATTTGTTGAAGAGACTGTCTTTATTCCATCGGACATTATTTCCTGAGAAGCGTAACACTTTTAAAACTGCTTTTGTTGGGGAGCCTAGGCGGCCCAGTGGGTTAAGTGTTTGCGTTCAGCTCACGTCATGATCCCAGGGTTCTGGGATCAACCCCCCCCCCCCCCCCGCCGTGCAGGGAGCCCACTTCTCCCTCTCCTGCTGCCCGCTGCGCTCCCTGCTTATGCTCTCTTTCTCTGTCTCTCTTTCTGCCAGTTCAGTCTCCTTTTTTCTTTACTGCACAGCTCATCATGCCCCTGCCTCTCCACTCAATTCCACCTCCCTCACATGCCTTGGTTTTAAATTTTAAAATGTGTCTATACTTTTTTTTTTGTCGTCATTAGTTCATGTCTTTTATTAACCCACATACAGTTACTTGTCTTCAGGTTTGTTGAAGCAATAGGTCAGACATTTGCCACAATAACGACTGTCAAAGTAGCTAGCCATAAACACTTCAGTGCCATATTCATCCAAAGGGCGCTCCTGAGGAGCACAATGATTTTGCCATTCTTCTCCACCTTACAAGACGGCCAGCTTAACCTTCTTCCTCTTACGCTTATTCTTCTTGGGAGTGGTGTAAGACTTCTTCCGTTTCTTAGCACCACCAGGAAGTCTCAACACAGTTCCTTCAGAATGTTGTAGTCAGGGGTGCCTGGGTGGCTCAGTCGTTAAACCTTCAGCTCAGGTCATGATCCCAGGGTCCTGGGCTCGAGCCCCACATGGGGCTCCCTGCTCAGTGGGGAGCCTGCTTCTCCCTCGCCCTCTAACCCCTACTTGTCCTTCAGCTCTCGCTCTCTGTCAAATAAATAAATAAAATCTTAAAAAAAAAAAAAAAAAGGATGTTGTAGCAGACAGAATACATTCCAGTTACTTGCCCGCGAAGATCAGTCTCTGGTGATCAGGAGGAATCCCTTCCTTATCCTGGATCTTGGCCTTTACATTTTCTATCGTAGTTGAGGTTTCAGCTTTGAGAATGATGGTCTTCTCCATAAGGGCTTTCACAAAACTCTGTACCTTGGCAGCTGTTCCACCTGAGGTTGAGGAAAAGGAAGAGAAGGGGCAGACCTGGGGACACAGGAGAGGGTGTCGGGTAGGCTCCTGGCCGGAGAGGTGCCAAAGAGCACACACTCCCATACTTAAGAATAATTTAAATCTTTTTATAAGATTTTATTTATTTATTTCACAGAGAGAGAGCACAAGCAAGGAGAGCGGCAGGCAGAGGGAGAGAGAGATGCAGACTCCCCATGGAGCAGGGAGCCTGCTACAGGGTTCAGTCCAGGATCCTGGGATCATTACCTGAGCCGAAGGCAGATGCCCAACTGACTGAGCCACTCAGGCGCCCCTAGAAGAATTTAAATTTAATTATAAATTATAATTTACATAAATAGTACTGTAACTGGTGCTGTCTATAAAACATTGAAATAAGCACATGAAAAAAATTACATCAGTGCAAAGAAAAATAGTCAGAGTGAGCATATCTGTTGACACCAACTAGATGGGTGGCGAGATTAGGTGTAACACTAGAAAAGATGCAGCACGCCTGATGTGTGTACTCCGTGCGGGGGGTTAAAGTGAAAGACAGCCTGACCAAAACATAAAAGTTGTGTGCTATGGGGGCTCCTGGGTGGCTCACTGGGTTAAAGCCTCTGCCTTCGGCTCAGGTCATGATCCCAGGGTCCTGGGATCGAGCCCCGCATCAAGCTCTCTGCTCAGCAGGGAGCCTGCTTCCTCCTCTCTGTCTGCCTCTCTGCCTACTTGTGATCTCTGTCTGTCAAATAAATAAATAAAATCTTTAAAAAAAAAGTTGTGTGCTATGGAAAGATGGTTTATACTGCATCAGTTTTAAAATTTAAATTTGATTAAAATCAAACAAAATTTAAAATTCAGTTTCTCGGGGCGCCTGGGTGGCTCAGTGGGTTAAAGCCTCTGCCTTCGGCTCAGGTCATGATCCCAGGGTCCTGGAATCGAGCCCCACGTCGGGCTCTCTGCTCAGCAGGGATCCTGCTTCCCCCTCTCTCTCTGCCTGCTCTCTGCTTACTCGTGATCTCTGTCTGTCAAATAAATAAATAAAATCTTTAAAAAAAATAAATAAATAAATAGGGGCGCCTGGGTGGCTCAGTGGGTTAAGCCGCTGCCTTCGGCTCAGGTCATGATCTCAGAGTCCTGGGATCGAGCCCCGCATCGGGCCTCTGCTGTCTAGGGGAGCCTGCTTCCTCCTCTCTCTCTGCCTGCCTCTCTGCCTGCTTGTGATCTCTCTGTCAAATAAATAAAAATCTTAAAAAAAAAAAAAAATAAAATAAAAAATAAATAAATAAATAAATAAAATTCAGTTTCTCAGCGGCACTGGCTAAATTTCAGTTGCTCGGTAACCACACGTGGCCTCGTGGCTACGGCATTGTATAGGGCAGGTACAGAAGCTGTGACTTTCAAAAGACAGGAGGCCCCCACCCAGGGCACCTTTTTGTTTGGCATCAGGTTCCAAAGTTGTTGGTACGGTGCCTGGTCCAGTTTCCAGTTCTGGCTCATTTTCTCTTTGTTCCTCTCTGCTTCTCTGAGGTGGCATCTTTTCCTGCTCCCAATGCTGGTTCTCTGAACTATATAGATGTAATATGTATTTATTATAATTCTAAATTATAAACATGTTATAATTTTATAGAATTATATAATATTAATTATAGTAATATATAGTATTAATATATAATGTTAATTATATTAATTTTAAGTAATATTAATGTTTGTTAATAATAAATTAATATATCAACATTGATTAATATAATAATTTAATAATAATATATAGTTATAGTTTATATATAATATATAAAATGTAAAGACCTAAAATATACTTCCCAGCATGCATTTCTGCCAAGGTTCTTCTCATTGGTCACCTTTTCCTGCATCCTTTCTGCCACCACAGTGTCCCTCCCAACACCTCTCTGCTGGTTTGGGGGTGAGTAGGGCCAGTAATGGATCCACCTCACAGCTCCTCAACTCATATGGGTGGACTGGGATGAGGTTTTCTGGGTGGATCCCCTTAACAGACAGAGCTGATAGGGAGGTATCACCCATCTCCCCACTGTCCTGCACGTGTGCGCACACACACTTTCACTCTCCACCTGTATTAAAGTAGTTTCAGTTCCTCTCAGCTGCTGATAAAATCTCATGTCAGTACTAGTGTTCGGTTTTGTCATGAGCTCCTTCTTGTGCCTCCCCATGCCTACATCAGGTTTTTCATGAAAAATTGAGAGAGGCTGCATCAGAAACATCAAGTTCCCTGTGTGAACTAGAAATCCACCGTGGTAGAATTTTAACGGTTCTGTTTTTGTGTTCTGCCAGAGTCAACTTGAGTGCTGGCAAGATTTGGAACTAGAACCCGGCCTTGGCCCTCTGAGGGAGTGGCTGCTCCAGGGGGAGTGGGAGATGCCCACACAGCTAGAACTTGCATATTTGCCGGGCATGGGAGGTGGCAGGAGAAAATGTGACATTTCAGAGAGCAGTGTTCATTTTCTTCTCACTTCCAGATCTCCAAGGTTGAGCCCATGTAAATCTAGGAAGGAAAACTCAGCTGCTTTTCCTGTTCATCTGGGAAGAAAGTTTGTTTTCTTCCTTCCTGGGCAAACAGAAGTGGTGGTGTTGAGGGGCACCTGAGTGGCTTAGTCAGTTAAGCAGCTGGCTCTTGATTTCCGGTCAGGTCCTGATCTCTGGGGCCTGGGATGGGGCTGTGTCGGGCTCCACGCCCAGCTGGGAGTCTGCTTGACATTCTCTCGGTCTCTGCCCCTTCCCCACCCCATCCCTGCATGTACATGTTTGCACACAGGCTTGCTCTCTCTTTTTCTTTCTCTCAAGTAAATAAATAAACCTTACAAAATAAAAGAAAAAGAAGAAGTGGTGATGTTGATAAGGAAAGGCGTGGCTGCATAATACCTGTTTTTCTACCTACAAGTAAGTAAATAAAACTAGCTGGACACCAGGGGGCCAGGCCGCATGTTTGATTTCTCACCAACTCACTTGGAGATCCTTCCTTCCTGCGCTCCAGTTTCTCACTCAGATCCAGGTTGTCTGTTCCCTTCCTGCATCACAAGGATTTTGTAAAGAAAGATGGAGTACATTTTACTTTCTCTGGGAGGGTGTAGAAGAGAAAAACTAGATGCTAGAGTCAGGGTTCTTTTTTCCAGTGAGGTACTCCTCTTGCCTTATCCCTGAGACTCGGGCTTGCGGACACAAGAGAAGATGTCAAGACCTCAGAATCTGGGTCTTGGGACATGGCAGCCTGTAGTTTGTGATTCATAAGGAGAGGCTGAGGGGACCTAAGTGTAGGCGGGCATGTGAAAACATGGTGCTGGAACAAACTAGAATTGGAGATCAGTGCAGTACCTTGTTATCAGTCAGTTGGAGTTTCTGCATTAGATTCTCATGTGTCTGGAATAGTTTACTTACTTCTGAAGAAGGAACGTGGAATAAAATGACCTTTCACATTTCCTTGAGGGGCTCTGATTCTAAAATAACTCCAAAAATGGGTCAGTAAACATGATGTAACCTGTGGCAAAGCCTAACCACAAGAGACAGATTTTCTCTTTAAATCATTGTTAGACCTGAAGAGAAGTGATTTTACCCATGATGCTGTGCAAAAGCTATATGGAATTTTGGATTCACTGAGTTTGGTTTTGCCTTAAAAGTAGATACTGCTCGAGACTCTTACTCTCACAAAACAAACTGAGGGTTGCCGAGGGAAGGCGGGTAGGGAGAGGGTGGTTGAGTTATGGACATTGGGGAGGGTATGTGCTATGGTGAGTGCTATGAAGTGTGTAAACCTGGCAATCCACAGACCTGTACCCCTGGGGCTAATAATACATTATATGTTAATAAAAAATAAAAAATTTGGGGTGCCTGGGTGGCTCAGTGGGTTAAAGCCTCTGCCTTTGACTCAGGTCATATTCCCAGGGTCCTGGGATCGAGCCCCGCATCGGGCTCTCTGTTCAGCAGGGAGCCTGCTTCCTTCCTCTCTCTCTGCCTGCCTCTCTGCTTACTTGTGATCTGTCTGTCAAATAAATAAATAAAATCCTTAAAAAAATTCTTTAAAAATAATTTAAAAAATAAAAATTAAAAATTAAAATAAGTAAATAAATAAAGGCAAAAAAAAAGAAAGTAGATATTGCTCAGTGAGGATAATAATGTGCTTCCCCTAAGAGGCCACTGTCAACCTACAAAGCTGAGTCCTTGACCTCTTAAGCTATATAGATTTGTATTATTTTATTGAGGTATAATTTACATACAATAAAATACACAGATCTTACGTGGTTAATTTGGTGAGTTTGTTTTTTTTTTAAGGAGTTCATGTTTAAAAAAAAAAAACCTATTTTAAAACATTGTGCTGAAATACACCTAGGATAAAATTTACCATCTTAACCATTTTTTAATGATATTCGAGTGGCCTCAAGCACATTGACAGTGTTGTGCAACCATCACCACCATCTAATCCCAGAACTCTCTCCATTCTGTAAAACTGAAGCTCTGTACCTACTAAACTAGAATTTCTTATTCCTCCCTTCTCCCATGCCCTGGCACTGCCATTCCACTTCCTGTGTCCTGAATTTGACTTCTCTGAGTGGAATTGTACAGTATTTGTGACTTTTTTCACTTAGCACGGTGTCCTTAAGGTTCATCCACGTTGTAGCACATGTCAACATTCCCTACTCTCTAAGGCTGAATGATATTCCATTTCATGTGTGTATGTACCAGATCCTGTTTATCTATCCATCTGTCTATCGACACATGGGTTGTATATGGTTCCACCTTTTGGCTCTTGGGACTAATACTGTTGTGGGTGTGGGTGTACAAGTATCTCCCCAAGTCCTGGCTTTCAGTTCTTTTGAAAGAATATATATGTATCCTAGAATATATATATACCCAGAAGTGGAATTGCTGGATCATATAGTAATTATTCAATTTTTAATTTTTTTGAGGAACTGCTGTACTGATTTTCATAGTGGCTGTACCGTTTTACATTCCTACCAGCAGTACTCAAGTGTTCCACTTTCTCCACATCTTCCCTGACACCTTTTATTTTCTGTGTGTGTGTGTATAGGAGCCATCCTAATGGGTGTGAGGCGAGTAGAATAAGTTTTGACGAATGCATATAAGTCAGTACTACTACCCCAATCAAGAATCAAGATACGGAACATTTCTGTCACCACCCAAAGTTCTTCTCTCACGCTCCTCTATAGTTAGTATCCTCTCTGCCTCATCACCACCTCCAAACCCTTGAAAGTGGGGGCCCAGGTTGGAAATCCTGTGAGTACCCGGGAAGGTGCTGTCTTAGCATTCAGGCAGCTGTGAGGACAATGATCTTTTTTTAATTAACTAATTTAAATTTAATTAACTATGGGGCACCTGGGTAGCTCAGTCCTTAACCGTCTGCCTTCGGCTCAGGTCATGATCCCAGGGTCCTGGGATCTAGCCCCGCATCAGACTCCCTGCTCAGCAGGAAGCCTGCTTCTCCCTCTCCCACTCCCCAGCTTATGTTCCTCCTCTTGCTGTCTCTCTCTCTGTCAAATAAATAAACAAATCTTAAAAAAATTCAATTAACTAACATATAGTGTATTACTAGTTTCAGAGATAGAGTTCAGTGACTCATCATTCTTAAGTAACACCCAGTGCTCATTATATCACGTGCACTCCTTAATGGCCATCAGCCAGTTACCCCATTGCTCCAACCACTGCCCCTCCAGCAACCCTCAGTTTGTTTCCTATGATTAAGAGTCTCTTCTTTGTCACCCTCTCTGATTTTGTCTCTTATTTTTTCCTCTCTTCCCCTATGATCCTGTTTTGTTTCTTAAATTCCACATATGAGCGAGATCATATGATAATTGTCTTTCACTGATTGACTTATTTTGCTTAGTGTCATACCCTCTAGTTCCCTCCACATTGTTGCACATGATCAGATTTCATTCTTTTTGATGGATGAGTCACGTTACATTGGAGATACATATCACATCTTCTTTATCCATCCATCTGTTGATGGACATCTGGGCTCTCTCCATAGTTTGGCTGTTGTGGACATTGTGGCTATAAACATTGGGATGCAAATGCCCCTTTGGATCACTGCATCTGTATCTTTGGGGTAAATACCTAGTAGTGTGAGGACAATGATCTTGTCAGAGTACAGACCCACACAGGCTTGGTGGCCAAAAGAACCATATGGGAAATTCAGTTTGACATGTTGGTAGATGTGAAAGCCTGAACTCTGTACCCCACAGATGTTTTTAGTACAAGTAGAGTTGGTAACCCATACCTTGAACAGCTCACTGAACAGGTAATGCTAGAATATGTAGATGTGGCAGACAAAGGTTACCTGGAGAGAATAGTAATAAAAAGAATAGTGAGCATTTGTTGAGTACATAATGTGTGCCCTCTTCTAAGTACTTCGTATGATGCAATAACTGGTTTAATCTTTGCAACGATCCCAAAAGTAGCTGTTGTTGTTAATTCCATGTTACCAATGAGGAGACTGAAGTACAGAGAAAGAATAACTTGTCCCCAGTCATACGGCTAAAAGTGTGTGTCAGAGAGTTCTAAACCCAAGTGGATGGGCTCCAGTCTCTCACCATGTGGTTATAGAGGAAGGATGACATGGTCTTTAAGGGAGGAATTCCCGCCATCGTGTGAAATGGCCACTAGACCATGAGGTTGGCTGCATCACAGTCAGGCTTGGACCTTCCTGTTCGTGATTCTCCTCAGAAAAATGGCGTGGATTCTCCCATGAGAATCCCAGTGGGAGCCTGTGCTGCCCACGATGCCGGCATCTGCATCAGGTCAGACAAGGGAACCCAACACATTATTACCATGCACATGACCCAGAGGGCAGACCCACCACTTCCTTATAGACGGGCATTCCATCTGCAACATGAAGGGGTGGGCTGGGCATTCCCTGAAATCCTCTCTACCCTGACAGTCCTACACTGGCAGAAATGAGCTCCTTCTGGAGACAAGTGTCCCCACCCCCCACATTTCTACTCCTGCTTTCTTGGGGGCACTTACACCTGAACCTTGGAATTGCTGTCTCACCTGTGCTTTGCTGGATGTTTTGATCTGAAATTGGGGAAAAACAACTCTGAAAGATCAAAAGAATACTTTTAAGTCTAGACGGTCACTGCCATAGCACAGAACATAAGCAACGGCAATCTAGGGCTTGAGAAAACATGTCACAGCTGTGCCAAGCCCTTTGAATGAAAGCCCGTAATGTTCTTGATTCATAGCATAAGCAGACGAGCTATTTTTGGCATTCCTTCTTTCTCCCCCTATCGGTATACACTGGATAGTTTTGTTTTGTTTAAGATTTTTAAAAATTTATTTGACAGAGAGAGAGAGATCACAAGTAGGCAGAGAGGCAGGCAGAGAGAGCGGGGGAGGCAGGCTCCCTGCTGAGCAGAGATCCCGATGTGGGGCTCTGTCCCAGGACCCTGGGATCATGACCTGAGCTGAAGGCAGAGGCTTAACCCACTGAGCCACCCAGGTGCCCCTACACTGGATAGTCTTAATATTGCTGGCATTAAGATACATATAACCAAAAGGGGGGAATTATTTCTAACCTCCTTTGATATTAGATTCAGACTGCCCCAGGAGCATCAGTCAGTGTCTGAAGCAGGCTGCACTTTTGGGCACTTTTGTATTATGGTTGGATCAGCCATGACCCCCATGTCCTACCCCCATCATACTCAGCACAGGATGCTGGATCTTGATACGGGGGTGGGTGGGGAAGATGGGCACAGAATGGGCCTGGATGGGATCCTTGTGTCTCTCCCTGGGGACGGCACTGCTCTGACCATGTGTCTGCTTCAGAAAACGTTATCACAGAGCTAGGTTGCATTATTCTTGCACCGGAAAGGCAGGATGGCCGAACTAGAGCAGGGGCAAGTGGGTTGGAAATGGGCTTTCTCTCCATGGGGTGCCTGGGTGGCTTAGTTGGTTGGGCACCCGGCTCTTGGTTTCGGCTCAGGTTGTGATCTCATGGGTGGTGGGATTGGTCCCAATGGGGCCCCACCTGGAGAGGGCTTCCTGCTGACGGGGAGTCTACTTGAAAAATTCTCTCCCTCTACCCACTACCCCCCTCACCGGCTTGTGCGCTCTCTCTCTCTCATAAATGAATCTTTAAAAAAAGAAAAAGGAAATGGACTTTCTCTTCAGACAGCCAGTAGTCTTGTATTCAACACTTCGGGTTGGGAGCTGTCTGCCGAAGTATAGCCAGTTTCTGCCCGATAAGTCTGGGAGAGGAACATTTTTGTCATGGTTTGGTTTTGTTTGATTTTGTTTTGCACCCAGCTCGTTAAAGATTCAAAGAACAAGAATGCATCTAGCTCAGCAAAAATATGACAGTTTACAGTATTTATTCCATTTTTACTCTAAGAGCTCCTAGTGTTGTCACCTGCCTGTATACACATGGACACGTGCATGCATTTGCCCTGGTATAATATAAAGGTCTCTAGAGTCAGACAGACATGTAAAAAAACTGCTCCTGCCACCTCCTACTGGAGTGACCTTGGGTGCTATGCTTAACTTTTCTAAACTTACGTTATCAGACCTCATTCACTGGGCAGTGGAAGGGCAAATGATACCATATGGATGAAAGCACCCAGGTGCTCAGTACAATAAGTGGTTAACAAATATTTACCCACAAATTAAGTCTCTCTAGCTTCAGTGTACAGAGCAAGGAATGCAAGGCTAGCTTTCCTGATGCTGAGCTACCCAGCAGTGGCAGAACCTGCCCCATGGAGGATGAGCCCCACGACCAGAGGAGGATGACTAAAGGCTGGAGGTGACCATTCGGGAAGGTTTGGTAGAGGGTCCTTGCAATGAGAAGCAAGTTCAACAGACTTATCTCTAGCAGCCTCCAAGATTTCTTTTTCTTTTTCTTTTATTTCCTTTTTTAAAAAGATTTTGTTTATTTGTCAGAGAGAGAGAGAACACAAGCAGGGGGAGTGGCAGGCAGAGGGAGGAGCAGGCTCCCCACTGAGCAGGGAGCCTGATGCAGGACTCAATTCCAGGACCATGAGATTATGACCTCATCTGAAGGTAGACACTTAACCAAGAGAGCCACACAGGAATCCCCAAGAGTTCTTTTTTAAATGATAGACTACTCTTTCTTTTTTAAGATTTTATTTATTTATTTATTTATTTGACAGAGAGAGTGAGAGAGGGAACAGAAGCAGGGGGAGTGGGAGAGGGAGAAGCAGGCTTCCCGCTGAGCAGGGAGCCCGAAGTGGGGCTCAAACCCAGGACCCTGCGATCATGACCTGAGCCAAAGGCAGATACTTAACAACTGAGCCACTCAGGCGCCCCAATGATAGACTACTCTTGAACAGATAGAGCATGGCGGATATTCTCTGGATGAAGGGTAGATAGGTGGAAATTAAGGTATAAATAAATAAAATGGTACCTGGCATGGGGCGGGCATTCCGATCATGTTGAATGAGTAAATGAACAAATGTGCATGAAATGTCAGTGAAACTGTCCTGTCAGTCCCATGATTGTGAACAATAACCAGCATGCCCATTACATTAGCTTCTTGTTTCCATGGTCACTGTCCTGAGAGGAGGGGAATCCAGACGGTTTGTTTGCGGTTAACAGGCAGAAGTGTTAAACAAAACAAAACGCTGCTACCAACAAAAGGCCAGCCAATGAGAATGCCACCTCCGGTCCACGTGTGGTACTGGGAGTTGCTCAGATAACAAGGAAGGGCATCACTTAGGAAAACCTGAAGCACTGTTCTGTGCACCTGCGTATAGTGCCCAGAGAAACCACGGAGGGTAGCTACACATTTAAAAGCTTATCACAATATGCTTTGAGTGTGCCCTACTTGAAGCTTGTGCCTGGGGAACCGAGGTATCATGTGAAGTACAGAGATGTCTAACAAGGCAGGCGTTGAACTGAGAGTACAGGACCCAGTCCCTCGCTCAGCAAGCATTTAGACCACCGCAGCTGTCTTCTAATTTTTCTAATCTTATCTCAGAGAACTCACCATAGTCAGCTTCCATTATTATATCATCCCACTGGTTTGCAAAGTGGAAGTAGTAGTTGTGACTCCAAAGGTTATTGGGTAGATTAATTAAGATAATGTAGAGGAGTACTTAATAAATGTACCTTCCCTCCTTCCCCCTGCCTTTTGGACAAAGGAATCCTTTGAATAGAGAAAAAAAACTTTGGCATGATATGGCAATGACAGAGGAGTGGGGATGGTTTAAATTGTATGTAAAACGGGTGTTTTAAAATTATTTGTGGATTGAAATTATTATGATTGTCCCCCACCATTGCTGTGAATAAGTGGCTAAAATCTGGACAAAACACTGTTAATCAGTTGTTTGTCAGGTGCCGTGCTGGAGTACGTTCTTCCCTAAGATTCTTAGCAGTCAGGTTTCCAAATTTGTCCGCCTTCCTTTGGCTGACATACTTTGCCTTTGATTAAATGTTTGAAAATGCTTACTTCTCCAGACGCAAACCCCATCATGGCAACAAAACTTCCTTTACTTTTTTTTTTTTTAAAGATTTTATTTATTTATTTGACAGAGAGAGAGATCACAAGTAGACGGAGAGGCAGGCAGAGAGAGAGAGAGAGGGAAGCAGGCTCCCTGCTGAGCAGAGAGCCCGATGCGGGACTCGATCCCAGGACCCCGAGATCATGACCTGAGCCGAAGGCAGCGGCCTAACCCACTGAGCCACCCAGGCGCCCCTTCCTTTACTTTTTGAAGGATCTAAGCTCCAAGGAAAAAAGGGTTGCATTTATTTTCCTATTTCGTAGACAGTTTTGAAAGCCGTCAGTGCTTAGGCGGGGTCCGGCACACCCTCCTCAAATCCACAGGCTAGAAGTTTAAATTTGTCATCCCGTGGGATGTAAAATGAAACCATGTACCAAAGTAAAATGGTGAGTGACTCACTCACATGTGATCTTCCAGGGAAGAGAGGGATTCAGTAAGAATGTGCCACAAGGACTGCAGATCCCTTCCTAATGAACATTCTGGTTGCCCCTCCTGGACCTGGGTCAGTGTCATGATTCTGGATGGAGGTGGCCAAGTTATAGTGGAGTCTCAAGGGGGGCATCCAGTACTTGGGGTGAATTCAACATGGTGCCACATCCAGCAGGACCAGAGAAATTGCATTCATCAGCACACTAAGAAGGGGTTCAGCTCTCAAGGATGGGTTCACCTCTACAGGCTCACCGCACACATGTCCTCAAATGCAAACACTCACATGCTGATAATATCTTTATTACATTGAGAAATATATGGGATGCCTGGGTGGCTCAGTCAGTTAAGCATCTGCCTTCGGCTGTGGTCGTGATCCCAGGGTCCTGGGATCAAGTCCCATACGGGGCTCCCTGCTTGGCAGGGAGCTTGCTTCTCTCTCTCCTTCTGCCTCTCCCCATCCCCACTTGTGCTCTCTGTCTCAAATAAACAAATAAAATCTTAAAGAAAAGAAAGAAATGTAATTGTTACTGAGACAAAAATCCTTGTGCTCCAGACTTTGAAGACAGGTCCACGTGGGAAGCCAAACTCCAGTCCAAGTGTTGCTTGGCAATCACAGAATCAGAACAAAAGGGTATTAGATAGATAACACAGCTGTGGGAAGTATCTGATCCTGGACCATTGTCTCTAGGGCCAAGCCACCCTTTCCGTAGGACTGGGCTTTGATGAATATTTCAAAGTAAGCATCTCTGAGAATTTTGTGTGGAGCTCGGACACCATCTTTCTTTCAATATGCTAATAGTTTCAGCAAAGTGGCCTTAGGTCAGGAGCCATTCTTTCTTGTTGAAATTGAATTTGCCTATCTTTGTTTTGATGGTTATTTGCTGATTTTACTAGTCTAATGCGCAGGAAATGATCTAATTTGCCTGCTTTCCAAATTCTGGACTAGTGGGGAGGAATCCAGCACACTCCATATCTGGCCTCCTGAAATATCACACGAAATAGGATTTCCTTGTTCCTTGTGTCTGCCATAAGAACATAAGGAACTTCCTGCATAAGGGCTTTTCTAGCAGTGTCACAATAGAGCAGTTTGTGGAATAGTGTAAAAATGACCCTCTTGTACACTCAAGCAGAAAACAATACGGATCTGTTCTCGATGTATCTAATTTTTTCCTTTCTGACTCCATCATAAATTACTTCTGCAGATTTTTGTAATCTTAAGTGAAATAAGTTGAATTTATTTAATAATTTAGCATGCCCTAAAGAACTGCTCTTGGGGTCCATCTCTTATGTTGCGTTCCCAGCTTTCTTCCAGTCGCTCTAAAACAATGGTTTAACATTTTCAGGAGCCCTAGTATGAGCCCTGCTTGTAGAGCTCACATATATAAAGAAGCTGCCGTCCCCCATCACCCCCCACAGACTGCAGAACCATATGGGCCCTTCAGTCTTCATCTTCCCGTCTTGAAGAGGCCCCGATGCTTTTAAGGTCATCTGAGCCATGCCCAAACCTGAGTGGGTTTCCCTTTTTCCTAAAACTGGGGCACAGTTGCTAATTAGTTTGCCCCACCTGTGAGCAGCCAAGAAGCTTTGGAAACCCTAACACAAAGTCTGAGTCTCATGAACCTGGTGATATTGTTCAGTTTATGGGCTTGTAGGCTGGCCTGCAGAGAAGAATGAATGGATCCAGGAAGCTGAGACAGAAAAGGGTTCCTATAAAGAGTCCTTGGCTCTTCAGGCTGGAGGAAAACATGGGAGGACTTTAGAGTTTGAGCTTCCAGAAGAAGGGCGTGGCATTCTTTGGGAGCCACTCATTTGGGGCAGTTAAGAAGAGGCAATTCTGGGAGGAGGCAATTCTGTGGCAATTCTGGGGGGTGAGAATTCTACCACTGAACCACCAGTGCCTTCCTGTGACAGTTCTGTTCCAGGGGGTGGTCCACGTGATTCCTTCCCCTCCTTTCCACTCCCCACCCATCCTTGGTCCTTACTAGGCACCAGACACTGGGCCAGTAAGCATGAGCTTGGGTTAATTTTACATGTATTAGCTGGTATCTGATGAAAGAATCGAGGGGTACTGTTTCCTGCCTTCATTTCTATAATCTACTGAAAAACTTGTTTCGTGCTAGTAAATAACAAATATACAACAGCTGTCTCTGTATAAACGGACTTCAGCTGAGTGCTGTCCAAGTTTCAAAATAGATTGTCTGGCTAAAAGCACCCTGTGTTCAAGTATGATACATTTTTTTCCCTTTAGTAAATTATTTCTAGCTCTTTGAATAATGACTCTCAGTATTTCCAGAAGATTTTGCTCAAGCGTTTTTTTTCCACTTCTTGATGTGGTCAGGAGGATTGGAAGAATTTATATTAAAGACTGGCTTTTGGGGGAGATGTTACCCTTCCCTGCCTCCTTATTTGTTGTTGTCATCTATAGCACTTCCCCCTTATCTGTGGGGTATAGGTTCCAGGAGTCCCCAACAGATGCCTGAAACTGCAGGTAGAATGGAACCCTATTTATACTGTTTTTTTCCTACACGTACATACCCTATGATAAAGTTTAATTTATAAATTAGGCACAGTAAGAGATTAACAACAAGAACTAATAATACAGTAATTCTAATGATATAATAAAAGTTACATGAATGTGATCTCTCTCTAAAAATATCTTTTTTCCCCCAAGATTTTATTTATTTTTTGACAGAGAGAGGGAACACAAGCAGGGGGAGTGGGAGAGAGAGAAGCAGGCTCCCCGCTGAGCAGGGAGCCCGATGCAGGGCTCGATTCCAGGACCCTGAGATCATGACCTGAGCTAAAGGCAGACACTTAACAGCTGAGCCACCCAGGCATCCCTCTCTCTCAAAATACCTTACTGTACTGTAGTTACCCCCCCACCTTTTTAAAAAGATTTTATTTATTTACTCAAGAGAGAGCAAGTGAGAGAGAGCACAAACAGGGGTAGAGGCAGAGGGAGAGGAAGAAGCAGGGTCCCCGCTGAGCAAGGAGCCTGATGTGGGACTCAATCCCAGGACCCTGGGATCATGACCTGAGCTGAAGGCAGATGCTTAACCGACTGAGCCTCCCGGGCACCCCTGTAGTTACCCTTCTTCTTGTGATGATGTGGCATGATGAAATGTCTGTGTGATGAGATGAAGTTAGGTGAATGATGTAGGTGTTGTGAGGTTGTGTTAGGCTACCACTGACCTGATTTCAGAAGAAGAATCGCCTGCTTCTGGATTGCAATTGATGAAAACCACAGGTAAGGAAGGATTTCCGTATTCCAAAACTGTATAGAAACAAAGGGAGGGCCCTTGCTCCTTAAAGGTGGGTCTGCTAGGTGGTCCATCAATTGGCAGAAACTCCATCTAACTCACATATAAATTATTCTTAATGAGAGATATTGCCACATTTTGATCATTTATATGATGTGAAATAGGGCTTCCAAACAAAGTCGTGGCTAAGTCTCAAAGAGCCCTGCTCTTGGCTTCCCCTAGCACATTCTGAGCAAATGAGACATACCCCTTCCTGCTTCCACGGATAGTCTTGACCCTACTCCAACCCCATCTCATACCACTCTGGCCCTTGTTCATGATGTGGTTGTTCATTCCTCAAACACAGTAAATTCATCACTGCCTCACGGCCTTTGCTTTAACTGTTCCTTCTGCCTTCAGTAGTTCTCCTCCAGCACTGAATAGCTAGCCTCTTCTCATTCAGGTCTTAGCTCAGATGTCTTCTCCTTGCCACCCTGTCCAGGCTAGCTCCGTCCCAGTGACCTGATCCCCTCATCTTCCAACCCAGGATTCAACAAATTTCTTCTGTGAAGGGCCAGATATTAAGTATTTTCAGCTCTGTGAGTCATGTAGTCTGTCCCAACCACTCAGTTCTGCTGTTGTAGCACGAAAACAGCGACAGATAATATGTAAACAAATGGGTATAACCAAGCTCCAAGGAGTGTTTATTTATGAACACTGAAATTTGAATTTTATATAATGTTCGTGTTCATGAAATAATGTTCTTTTGACTTTTTGCCAATCACTGAAAATGTAAAAAGCATTCTTAACTTGTAGGCCATACAAAAAAAAAAAAAAAGGATTTGGCCATGAGCTGTGGTTTGCTGATTCCTGTTCCATAGCATTGACCTTTCATATTTTCACCTTACTCATCCCGAAATCGTCTTATTTGTTGATTTATTTGTTGTCTGCCTTTCCTAGTGGACTGTAAGCTCCTTGGAGTCCTGTTCCCTGTCTTATTCACTCTATTATCCCTGTCAACTCGAACAGTGCCTGGAATATAGAGGTACCTTAGGAATATCGGGTGATTGAGTGAATAAATCCCTACAGTCCGTGAGCCACTAAATCTAGCAAAGAATTCCTTCCAGATATTTCCTATGTATATCCTATTCCAGGGGCCACGCCCCACCTAGGTCTCTCTGTCTCTGCCTGTCCCTTAATGCTTTCTCAAGCCTTCCTGACCCCCTGTTTCTCACTCCTGTCTATTCTGTGCAATAGTGTCCTGTGGAAGAGAGCGTGTCTTTTGTTCTGTCATTTCTCTGCAAAAACCAAAACCTTCCCAGTATTTTCTCTTTATCTACAGTATCAAGTCACACTCCTTAGCTGGGCATACAAGGCCTTGCCTATAAGTTCCCTACCTGCTTTTCCAACCTTACCTCTGAGCCTTCCCTGAAATGAGCCCTCTGCCCTGGCAGCTTCGTCTCCTCATTGTCCCCGAGGCCACTGCTCATTCCCCACCCTTGCTCAGGCTGTGCCCCAGAACAAGTTGGCATTTCCCTCAGGAAGGGATTGACCCCCTATGTGGTTATAAGGCAAGTCTGCAGTGGGTGATGGGAGACAAGGAAAAACGGAGCTGAGCCTCAGGAGAGCTGGGAGATGGAATGAATGTGAGCAGACTGACTCAGTTGGTAATAAGTGGAGAGGATTTCGTAATTCTTAGGTATAGTTGAAAAGTGCTGCTTGGTAGGGTGGCCTCGGCCAGTGATTTTCAAATGACTGTACAGACAAATTTGGGGGGATTCTTGTTAAAATGCAGACTCTGACAGTAGGTCTGGGGTGGGGGGCCTGAGACTACTTCCAGGGGATGCCCATGCTTCTGGTTCCAGGATGACTCTTTTGAGTATCAAGGAGCTAACAAAATGCTTAGGAAAACAGCCTTTTCCGTAGGACTCCAATATGGAAACAGGAAGTCAGTTGGCCTGTCCCTTGGAGGCCTGCCTGTCAATCATGAGGCCAAGAGTCCTGGCCCAGAGTCAAGGCTTCCTTGCATTCTGAATGACTGAGTACATGTGCGATGATCGAGCATCCTTGCTGAAGAGAACAGAGGACAAAGCTGAGTGTGTAAGGCTGCACTTTGAGGGAAGAAGCACTTGTGCATCCCGAGATGGTGGCAGTGAGAGTGGGTCGTCCACAAGTGACAAGTCTCATGCTGGCTGGCTACTGGCCACCCGCACACACACGCACGCACACACACGCACGGGCACGCGCACACATGCACGTGCACACACACGCAGAGCACAGGCTGGGTAGACTTCCTTTTCCATAATAGGGTTGCATTATCTTTTCTCTCCAAGAAGGCACTTCTGTTCCACTAGAGCTTACTGTTCAGAATCCAGGTTTGCCTTGACTACAAACAGTGTACTGCATCCTAGCAAACAGTAGGAACCATTTCCACAATGTGTATCTCCAAACAGAAGAGCAAGTGGGAAAGTATTCTGTTGGAGTAATAAACTTGGCTTGCTTGACCAGTTTCTCTTTAATTATTAACCCGGCCTTTGTATCTTTAGCCAATCAATAGCTGGCCTTTCCAGGACAGTGGGTGTCATTTCCTAATTGTTTAACTTCTACAGACTACAAGTTATCCTGATTAATGATTTTAATGACGCATCTCTCATCACAGTAATTTCCCCTCTGCTTTTATCACAGAGGAACTTCTGCTCCTGTGACTGAACTCTGATCTTGATAGAGAGTCCCGGCCATGGTAAGTTGGAGAGTGCCTCGCCCTACCTGGTGTCAGCCACAGACAGGTACAGGATGTGTATTCAGGACTGTTGACCTTACAGAGAGTTGTTTGCTTAATAGAGGGGAGAGAGGAGGAAATGAAAAGGTAGTTGTGTTGGGTTTTTTTGTGTTTTTTTTCCCCAAGCCATTTTAATTTCTTTCAGGGATGGTGAGTAACCTGACCCTGAAAAGTAATGCAACAAGAGACTCCTTGGAGTCCTTCTAACATTCAGAAGTCCCGCAGGTCCTACCATTGGGAAATAAGTGCCATCCACATTTTGGTATAACATCATTGGAGGCTCATCAAGAAGGGAGTTTGCTGGCCATATGGGCTTGTCATCTGCCTCCTGTTTTTGGCTGTGACTGGACTCCTCAGAGCTTAATTGTCTCATCTTTGGGACAGGCAAGGAATTGGATACCTTTGGAAGTTCCATGAAGTTCAGTGTTGAGGTGGAAGCTGAGCCTCTTAGCTACAAACAGGCTGTACCTGAGGCTGGCCATCTGCTCCCCTTCTCCCACCCAAATAACGTATCTGAACTGACAGGTGATTCTGATCCCTGGTCTTCTTGGAAGGAATAATAGAAATACAATCTTATACCTGGAAAGGAACTGGAGATCCTTCCAGCTGTAAATGGCCTCCTCTAGGAAGATGGAGGTATAAACTATCTTGAACAAATTGTAATATACTCTTAACATTGTCTTACATTAGACCTCTAGAATTTTCTTTATCATCCTTGACAGTCAAAACCTTACTCATATCTGCTCTAAATCTCCATGCTTTACTTTAATATTCATTTCTTCTTGATTCTCCCTAGACACGGAGAACATTTATTCAGAAATGTTTACAGTGTCCCAGCTTTGTGTCAGATGTAGTACTTGGCTCTGGGGACTCAAAATCATTGGGATGGTCTTCCTGTCTGCAACAAGCTCACAGGCCTCTCACAAGTGAAACCTATAACCTGGTGACCCTTTGCTGTGCTCTCCATTCAAGGAAAATTACCTCAGTGGCTCTCATCTTTCCTCCTAGTACCTGTTTTTCCATCACCACTGTTACTTATTGGACAGATAAAGGACATTTTTTTTTTTAAAGATTTTATTTATTTATTTGACAGAGAAAGATCACAAGTAGGCAGAGAGGCAGGCAGAGAGAGAGGAAGGGAAGCAGACTCCCTGCTGAGCAGAGAGCCCGATGTGGGACTCGATCCCAGGACCCTGAGATCATGACCTGAGCCGAAGGCAGCGGCTTAACCCACTGAGCCACCCAGGCGCCCTAAAGGACATTTTTAAAGGGGAAGAAAAACATAAAATAGTCACAATATTGTAATTCCCAATTGCTTTCCATCATTTTATTTTAGACCCTACTCACATGTATAATGATTTTTAAATAGTAGTAATAAAAGCGTAAAAAACAGTTATATATTCACTCTAATCTTGGCTTTGCTAACATGTTTATATTATATTTTGTGCCATGTTAAAATCATTTATTCTAGATGATGGAGTTCTGGGTATTTTAATTTTCTTCTTTTTCTTTCAAATTTTCCAAATCTCTACAATGACCATATGATACATTTCTTTTTTTTTCTTTTTTTTTTTTTAAAGATTTTATTTATTTATTTGACAGACAGAGATCACAAGTAGACAGAGAGGCAGGCAGAGAGAGAGAGGAAAGCAGGCTCCCTGCTGAGCAGAGAGCCCGATGTGGGACTCGATCCCAGGACCCTGAGATCATGACCTGAGCCGAAGGCAGCGGCCCAACCCACTGAGCCACCCAGGCACCCCATATGATACATTTCTAAAATGAAAACATGTTTTGGGTGCCTGGGTGGCTTAGCTGGTTAAGCAGCTGCCTTGGCTCAGGTCATGATCCTGGAGTCCCTGGATTGAGTTCCGCATCAGGCTCCCTGCTCGGCGGGTAGTCTTCTTCTCCCTCTGACCCTCCCCTCTCCCATCCTCTCTCTCTCAAATAAAATCTCCAAAAAAAAGTTTTAAAAGCTATTGTATTCAAGTACTTACAGTATTTTTAAAAATAGATGTTTAATTTATATATAGTGAAATGCACTACTCTTAAGGTTACTGGTAGATGAGTTTTGACAAACCTATGGGCCATGTGACCTACTCCTCTCCCTGCTCCCCACTCCACCCCAGAAATACAACCACTATTCTGATCGTCATTACCATAGATTAGTTTGCTTGTTCTAGAACATCCCGTCAATGGGACCATAGAGTATGTACTCTTGTGTGTCTGGCTTTTTTCACTGAGCATTATATTTTTGGCAATCTGTCCATGTTGCTGTGAGTTTCAGCAGTTTGTTCCTTCATGCTTTTTTTATTGCTGATTAGTATTTGTTGGGGAATGTCATCAAAAAAGATGTGACCACTGACTGACCGGTTACCTGGACCTGGGCAGTCGGAGGCTCCTCACCCCCGCCCCTGTCTTTGGAACATGAGTGCCGCTTACCTTTCCTGCTCCAGAGTCTGGTCCCTCACCTTGAGATGGTGATGTGGGGTTGAAGAGCTGCGTGGTGTACATGCCTGAGCCCATTTAGGGCATCTTTATATACTTTTAAGATTTTGAGGTTGAGTCCAGCGATCAGTTTGTCTCGCTGCCGTTCAAGACAAGCCTTGTATGTGAGTTCCCTTTGCCACTGTTATAATTGCCACCTACCGACGTGGGGCAGCCTGTCTGTCTTCAATCTCCCCGTGCCCTACGCCTACTGGGGTCGGCTTCACATGATGCCAGGAAAGCTCCCGAGGGTGTTGTGAACCTACAGTATTCCATTGTATCATATTCCAACTTTTGACATTTATTATCTCCCTGATTATTCTAATAACGGAATAGTATTTCATCACAAGTGATCTAACACCTTTGTCTAGCCATTCATTTTTGTTATTTCCTACATCCTCCCTGTTCCCTTTGCCTGCTGCCACAAGAAACCTTCCTGGGACACAATCCCCCGCCTTCCCAGAACAGATAATAGTACATTACACCCTGGAATTTGATCAATACGGTTACCACAGCGCTACCAGGAACAAGGTTCCTGAGCTTATATTTTTCCTGGAAGAAAGAATCACTGAGAATGTAACTGATAAGCTGAAACATCTTTGTATATCTCTCCATCGATTCGTCTTGTTAGATATTAATTTTAATCCCATAATAGCGTCCCTCAGCAATGCAGTTTGTGTTAAAGTTGAATGCAGTGTCTGGGCATCGACCAAAATTTTGCAGTAAAGCTCCAAAAGAACCCTATGAAACATTTCCCTCAGAAAGCTGTCTCATAGTGTGAGTTAGGCCATGTGGGAATTTTGGCAGCAGGTCACCAGTTTGCTTATTACGACTGATGCGTAGTAGAAGAAAAGAATGAAAGAAGCTGTATTAATGTCCTAGGGCTGCTGTAACAAAGTCCCACAAACTGGGTGGCTTAAAATAATAGAAATTTGTTGTCTCACTCTTCTGGGGGCCAGAAATCCAAAATCGAGGTGTTGGCAGGGTCAGGATCCCACTGCAACCTGTAGGTGGTTCCTTCCTTGCCTCTTCCTGGCTTCTGGGGGTTTGCTGGCAGTCTTAGGCTTAACTGCAGTCTCTACCTTCAGCATCATGTTGCATTCTCCCTGTGTGTCTGTGTCTGCACGTGTTGTCTTATTAGGATGACCTCATCTTAATGTGATTAATTACATCTTCAATGACTCTCTTTCCAAAAAGATACATTCTGAAGTCCTGGGGGCTAGGACTTCAACATATCTCTTGGGAGGTTATAGTTCAACCTGTGACAGTACCCAAGGAAGGTAATGTCATGGAATTCTACTTTTCTCTGTCAAGTGCATAGAAGGTCATGACTAAGTGCTAGATGCTGGCCGTATGTAGGAGGTGAAGGCCTGGGCTTGCATCTGACAAGGCCCATACTCTCTGTGCCTGAGGACTTTGGATGGTCTTGATGTGGGCCACAGTGAGCGAAGTCTCTTCCTAGAGAGCTTCCCTAAGGGCATAAAAATCCTCTGATCGTCTAGTTGGTCCATATTATATTCTTGCATGAAATTAAATCATCAGAGAGCCTTCGATCTATTCTACTTTGCTTTTGCCACCTGTACAAATGCTCTGTTCTGGATTTTGCTTTGGCATTACCCTATAGGCTTACATTAGGAGATATTATCAGAAGTAGATACAAGAATCTTCACTCTTATATTTATTGTGGAGATCTTGTTGAAGTCATAGTTAATAATTATGATGATGATGATAGCTACTGAGTTTGAATTTTTGTGTTGGAGTTTACTGTTTGCTGGATTCTGTGCTAAATGCTTTGTTAGATTAATCTGCTTTGTTATTCCAAGTCTGTGAGTTGATATCATTATTCTTATGTACAGGTGAGAAAAATGAAACTCCCCCTATTGACAACCCAGCTAGAAAGGGTTGAAGCCAAGATTCAAAGCTGGGTCTATCCCACTCCCAGTATCCATGTTCCTCCTACTAAGCTTTACTACCTTGCACTGTAGCCTGCTGTGTCTCCTTCACAAAGACACACAGGTGAAATTTCCCTCAATATTAGAATTCTCTTTATAGTATTGGTGACCCCAAGAGTCATGTAGAGGAGGTGGAACTCTGTCCATGAATATTAGATTTTACTGGATCGTGGGCACAAGTCTATGGGTATATTTCAGCCAAGGCTTACATAAGATATAAAACCCTTCTCACATTGCAACAATTCATATCATCTCCCTGTTCTGTTTCCTCCCATCACTGTAACATCTTAGTGCCATTGCCAAAAAGGACATTATCAGAAAAGTCAAAAGGAACAGACCTACTGTGTGACCTGAGGCCTAAATTTACCTTATCCTCAGCTCATGAACCCTGGCATTGTGAAAGCACATAGCACTAGCTATGAACAGAGGAAGGTATCCAGCTTGGTCTGAACCCCATTGACCTCCTGGTGCCAAGAAGTCACTTAGATCCTTCCCCATGTGCAACGTCAGTCAATCAAATGCACACCACAATGGCAGACACCTGACAAATTAACTAAGGGAAAGGAGACGAGGTAGAACAGTTCTAGTGACTAATTAGGTCATTTTTAAAGACAAGAAAACAGGGACGCCTGGGTAGCTCAGTCGGTTAAGCTGATGCCTTCGGCTTGGGTCATGATTTCAGGGTCCTGGGATCGAGTCCTGCATTGGGCTCCTTGCTTGGCAGGGAGTCTGCTTCTCTCTCTGCCTCTGCCTGTTTGTGCACTCTCTCTCTCTCTCTGATAAATAAATAAAATCTTTTTTAAAAAAAGACAAGAAAATAGAATTCAGAATATCAAAACGGGTGGCTGAAGGGCTAGAATAATGCTTAGTGTCAGATACAGAGGGGAAGGTATATTTAAAATGAAAGCTAGTGAGGTGCCTGGGTGGCTCAGTTGGTTGGGCATCTGTCTTTGGCTTGGGTCATGATCCCAGGGTCCTGGGATGGAGTCCCGAGTCGGGCTCTCTGCTCAGCAGGGAGCCTGCTTCTCCCTCTCCCTGTGTGTCTCCTCCAGCTTGTTCTCTCTCTGTCACTCACTCTGTGTCTCTCAAATGAATAAATAAAATCTTTAAAAAAAAAAAACAACCCAAATCTATTTTGATTCTATCCTCTACGGCTAAATTGGGGAGCCCAGAAGAGCTCTAGTAATGCAGATTCTCTCTCTGTAAACTCAGTACAAAGAAAAGCAGGGCATTTCTTGGGAAACTGTTCTCTTTTCCTCTTACAGTGAATCTCAGTACTGTTTACAATTCCCTCTTGCTTCGGCTTCTAGGCAGAGAAACCTGTGGCTTCCCGCTAAAAACTGTACAGGCCCTTAAGGTCTACATTTTGGTTTCCCACCCCCTTCCCATCCCCTAGCTTTACCTTAGTATTCTGTGGTTTTTTTTTTTTTTTTTAAAGATTTTATTTATTTATTTGACAGAGAGAGATCACAAGTAGACAGAGAGGCAGGCAGAGAGAGAGAGAGAGGGAAGCAGGCTCCCTGCTGAGCAGAGAGCCCGATGCGGGACTCGATCCCAGGACCCTGGGATCATGACCTGAGCCGAAGGCAGCGGCTTAACCCACTGAGCCACCCAGGCGCCCCAGTATTCTGTGTTTTATACCCTGTCACTGAATTTCCCCATCTACTTATTTATGTTTGTTTATTTATTTATTTTTTAAGATTTTATTTATTTATTTGACAGACAGAGATCACAAATAGGCAGAGAGGCAGGCAGAGAGAGAGGAAGAAGCAGGCTTCCCATTGAGCAGAGAGCCCGATGTGGGGCTCGATCCCAGGACCCTGAGATCATGCCTGAGCCAAAGGCAGAGGCTTTAACCCACTGAGCCACCCAGGCACCCCTGTTTATTTATTTTTAAAGGTTTATTTTTTTATTTATTTGGGAGAGAGCGAGAGCAGGATAGGGACAAAGGGAGAGGGATAGAGAATTCTTAAGTAGACCTGGAGCCCGACATGGGGTTCAATCCCAGGACCCTGAGATCATGACCTGAGCTGAAATCAAGAGCAGGCTGCCTAACCGACTGAGCCACCCAGACACCCCTATTATTTATTTATTTACTTATTAAGATTTTATTTGTTTGAGAGAGAGCAAAAGCAGGAGAGATCACAGAGGGAGAGGGAGAAGCAGACTCGCCACTTAGCAGGGAGCCCGATGAGGGACTTGATCCCAGAACCCTGAGATCATAACCTGAGCCTAAGGCAGCGGCTTAACCAACTGAGCCACCTAGGAGTCCCTGTCTTCTTTTTCTTTGTTCATTTGTTTTATTTCTTAAATTCCACATATGAGTGACATATGGTATTTGTATTTCTCTGACTGACTTATTCCATATAGCATAATACTCTCTAGATCCATCTATGTTGCTGCAAATAGCCAGATTTCATTCTTTTTTATTTTAAGTTTTATTTATTTTTAAAGCTTATTTATTTCAGAGAGAGAGAGAGATTGAGCATGAGCAGGGGAGAGAAGCAGAGGAATAGGAAAAAGCAGACTCCCGCTGAGCAGGGAGCCGCCTGTGGGACTTGATCCCAGGACCCTGGGGTCATGACCTGAGTTGAAGGCAGATGCTTAACAACTGAGCTACCCAGGTGTCCCTAATTCTTTTTTTATGGCTGAGTAATATTCCATCATATTATATCTACCATATCCTCTTTATCTGTTAATCTACATGGATGGACATTTTGGTTGATTCCATATTTTGGCTATTGTGAATAATGCTACAGTAAATATAGGGGTGCATGTATCCTTTTGAGTTAGTGTTTTTACTTTCTTTGGAATACCCAATTGTGGAATTACTGAATCATATGGTAGTTCTATTTTTACTTTTTTTTTTTTTAAGATTTTATTTATTTGACAGACAGAGATCACAAGTAGGCAGAGAAGCAGGCAGAGAGGAGGAAGCAGGCTCCCTGCTGAGCAGAGAGCCTGATGCGGGGCTCGATCCCAGGACCCTGAGATCATGACCTGAGCCGAAGGCAGCGGCTTAACCCACTGAGCCACCCAGGCGCCCCCTATTTTTACTTTTTTGAAGAACCTCCATACTGTCCTCCACAGCAGCTGCATCGGTTTGCTTTCCTACCAGCAGCAGTGAGGGTTCCTTTTTCTGCACATCCTCGCCAACACTTGTTGTTTCTTGTGTTCTTGATTTTAGCCATTCTGACAGGTGTGAGGCGATATCTTACTGTGGTTTCGATTTGCATTTCCCTAATGATGAATGATGTTGAATATCTTCTTGTGTCCATCCTTACAGATGGCTTCTTAGAAAAATGTCTGTTCACGTCTTCTGCCCATTTTTAATTAGAATATTTGTTTTTTGATGTCGAGTTGTATAAATGTCATGAGCATGCGATGAAGGCACACACACAAGTTGTGTCTTTGCAGTGTCAGCTTTATTAAATCATAAATCAAAGTTAAATCACAATGATAGAGCAGGTTCAGGATTCCAAACTCAATGACAATTCATGTGTGGTTAAACTTGGCTTCTTCCACAGCACACAAAACAGGACAGAAGACAAGCCACACAACAAACAAGTTAACAGAAGAGTATAGGAAGTTAAGCAACCAGACATGAAGTCAGTCTATGGGCGCACAGTTGAGCTAAGGCCTTGGTCTGGTCCAGGTCAGCACTTGGCACTTCACTGTTCCAGCAGTGAAGGATCTCGGTTCTGTTCAGAGGTCCATTGGGAGAGCCTTGGGCAGCAGTTGCCTTTTTTAAGTGGTCAGACATAAAGGGGTCATGTCTGAAGAATCTGACAGTTAGTTGCCAAAATCCTTCCCTTTTTAAAGGGATTTAATCAGTTTTAGGGCTCTGCAGACTTCCTCTGGTTCTGCTGCTTATCAGTTCTGGAGAGTCAGCTGACATTGGTCCTGCTGATACTTTGTAGCCGCAGTACCTTAACTGCTTGTGTCATTGCTTGACATGAGAGACTCCATTTTTCTCTCTACAATAGATTATGTATGTATTCTGGACCTTAACCCCTTATCGGATATATCATTTGGAAATATCTTCTCCCATTCAGTGGGTTGTGTCTTTGTTTTGTTGGTGGTTTCCTTCACTGTGCAAAAGCTTTTCATTTTGGTATAGTCCCAGGAGTTTAATTTTGCTTTTGTTTCCCTTCCCTTTTAAGACCTATCTAGAAAAATGTTTCTACCTCCGATATCAAAGAGATTATGTTTTCATTCTAGTAATTTTATGGCTTCAGGTCTCACATTTAGGTCTTTAGTCCATTTTGAGTTTATTTTTGTGTATGGTGTAAGAAAGTGGCTCAGTTTCATTCTTTTGATTGTAGCTGGATAGTTTTCCCAACACCATTTGTTGAAGAGACTTTTTCCCATTGCATATTCATGCATCCTTTCTTGAAGATCAATTAACTGTAAAATCATGGGTTTATTTCTGGGCTCTCTATTCTGTTCCATTGGTCTATGTGTTTATTTTTGTACCAGTACCATATTGTTTTGATTACTACAGCTTATAGTATATCTTGAAATCTGATGGTGATACCTCCAGTTTTATTGTTTTTTCCAAGATTGCTTTGGCTATTCGGGATCTATTGTGGTTCCATACAAATTCTACCGTTATTTTTTCTAGTTCTGTGAAAAATATTGGTATTTTGATAGCGATTACATTAAATCTGGGTAAATTTTAAAAATTTGGGTAGTGTGGACATTTTAACAATATTTGTTCTCCCAATCCATGAACATGGAATACCTCTCCATTTGTTTGTGTCATCTTCAGTTTCTTTTATCAGTGTTTTATAGTTCTCAGAGTACAGGTCTTTCACCTCACATTCACTAACTTTTAATCCCTTGTACACATCAGAGTACCTCTTACTTTAAGACATTTGATCCTTTCTAGTGATGCCAGTCATTGTCTCTGTTGTCTAGGGTGGCTCTCTCCTCCTCATGACTTCCATTTTCCCCTCTGCCTACTCAGTCAGGTTTCAGTTTCCTCCATTCCACTGTAAAAGTTCTTGTCAGGGTCACCAGAAACCTCGTTGCCAAATCTGAGCATCCCTTCTGTGTCCTCCTCTTCTACTACCTTTGGCAGGCACTGACCCCTCCCTCCTTCCTTAGCCCCTGGACAACATGCTATCCTGTTTTTCCTTTTACTTTAAGGACCAATCTTTCCTCCTTCCTTCCTTTCTTCCTTCCTTCCTTAAAGACTTTATTTATTTGAGAGAGAGAGAGAGAGAGAGAGAGAGAACACAAGCAGGGAGAGGGGATGTGAGAGAGGGAAAGCAGTCTCCCCACTGAGCAGGGAGCCTGACGTGGGATTTGATCCCAGGATCCTGGGATCATGACCTGAGCCGAAGGCAGACACTTAACCAGCTGAGCCACCCAGGCACCCCAAGGACTGATCTTTCTTGATCATCCTTTCTAGACTCTCTTCTGCTTGACCTCTACTACTAGAGAGGCCAAGGTTTGTCCTACGACCCCTGTTTAAACCACTTTCTCCCTAGGTCATTTCATCCAATACCAGCCACATGGTGATGTGTCTTGACTTGATTTCTACTTATATTTTATAATCAGCTATCCTTTTGACAACTCCACTTGAGTGTTTAATGGACATCCCAAACTTAACATTTTGAAAATAGAACTTCTAAATCCCACTCCCCATTGCCCCTGTGGCCCTGATGCCAAAACTGGTAATTCTCTAGATTTCCCCATCTAGGTAAATAACATCACTCTGCACTTGGCTTCTCAGAGGAGAGATCCAGAGTTACACTTGATTCTTTCTTTCCTTATCTCCACTGTCTGTCCGTCAGCAAGTTCTGTTGCCTTTGCTCCAAAACATATGCTGTGTCTGCCTGTTTCTTTCCATTTCACGTCACCCTCGTCTAATATCATATCCATGGGGCTTGCCCCAGATTCTCAACTGGTCTCTGCCTCTCCCTTCAGCAGCCTGAGAGATTTTTTTTAAAGATTTTACCTATTTATTTGACAGAGAGAGAGATCACAAGTAGGCAAAGAGGCAGAGACAGAGAGAGGAGGGAAGCAGGAACCTGCTGAGCAGAGAGCCTGATATGGGGCTCCATCCCAGGACCCTGAGATCATGACCTGAGCCAGAGGCAGAGGCTTAACCCACTGAGCCACCCAGGCGCCCCCCCCCAGAGATCTTTTTGACAGGTAAATCAGATCACATCCCCTCATCCCCTTCCTTAAACTGCCAGTGGCTTCCGATTGCACTTAGGACAGACTATAAACTCCTTTTACCCCAGTGAGGGCTGCCTTGTTCTGGCCCCAGCCCACCTCTCTGATTTCCTTTTTTCCTTTTTCATTTTTGAAACTTTTATTATGGAAAAGTGTAAATATGTCAGAAAGTAGACTGAGTATTAAAAAGAATCCCTGTGTGCTTACCAATAATTATTAACTCATGGTCAGCCTTGTTTCTTCTTTATCTCCACTTAATTCCCACAACTTACGTTATTTTGTAGCAAATTCCAGACACCTTATCTTCTCATCTGTAAACCATTTCAATCTATATAAGATTAAAACTCTTAAAAATAAAAGATAAGCTCAGTACCATTATCATACCTAAAAATGTTAATGCTGGTTCCTTAATGTCATAAAATATCAAGTCAGTGTTCAGATTTCCAGTTGTCTCATAACTTATTTTTCTAGTGTTGGTTTAGGATCCAAATTATGATTATTGATATGCCTTTTTAAATCTCTTCTAAGCTGTTATTCCCCCCCCATCTCTCTCTTCTCTTATTCTCTTTGCAGTTGATTTCTTAATGAACCTAGATCATTTATCAGTAGTGCTTCTCACAGTCTGGATTTTGCTAATTACAACCCTATGGCTGTAGGTTGACATTTCCCTCCCTCTTCTATTTTCTGTACATTGGTATTCGGCTCTAGGGGCTTGATTGGATTCAGGTTTGATTAGTTCCTTTCTCAGGGGAGGGGTGGCGGCAGGGAACAAGATTATGGCACAGGTGGTAGTAGAACTTAGCTTATCACTGTCCTCCTTTCCCACACCCACTTGGGCCACTCTGGCCTCTGTCCTGCTCCTGGAATACAAGCTAGGTCCAGCCTCAGGCCCTTGCCTTGGCTGTTTCCTCTGCCTGTGACACCACCACCACCACCGTACCCCACAACCCCCTCTCTTCTCATGGCCAGCTGCTTCATGTCATTCAGATCTCAGTGTAAATGTCACTGCTCAGAGCAGCCCCTCTGGGACCTCTCTGTCTGCTCCTTAGCACTTCCCACCACTGGACACCAAGTGTGTCTTCATTTGTTGGCCTGTTTAGGTCTGCCTGCTCCTGAACTAGAGCATCAGCTCCGTGGGAGCGAGAGTCTCCTCTCTCATGCTCACTGCCATATCCCCAGCAGTTAGAATAGTGTCTGGCCCATGGTAGGTGTTGAAAGAGGTGATGGCGCTCAGTCACATCTTTCTCTGTGTGCTCAGGCAGCCAAAGGAGGCACCGTCAAAGCTGCTTCGGCATTCAATGCCTCTGAAGATGCCCAGACCCTGAGGAAGGCCATGAAGGGGCTTGGTAAGTGTCCCACTGGAGGGGAACATGCTCTTTCTACAGAGTCACACAGGGTGCTATATCCACCGGCAAAAAATGAGTAGGTCTCTAAGACAAGACAGTGGGAACAAGTTGGCTTTTAAGACAGATTAGGTGGGAGGGCATTCCTTACTCATTTTTCTTATAGAATGAACATTTAATTCACTCATTCTGGATTTCCCCCATTTTAATCTGTTTTGCATGAGAACATTACCAATCTATATGTAAAACTCCAGAAATGTATCTGTTTTCCAGGTAGTGCTGTGTGTGTGTGTGTGTGTGTGTGTGTGGTACAAAGCACTTTCACAAATATTATTTAAATGGCTGTGTACACAATAGCCCAGCAGTGTAGTGAAAGCAACGATTGCTCTTGATAATTTCAGCCCATTTCGTGGATGTGAAGTCAAGTCACAGAGTAAGTGGAACTGAGCCCTGAGTCACACTCGGCAGGCAAAGGCCTCTAGTGAGCATAGTCACACGGGCGTGCTTTGACCATTCTTGCCTGGGTGGACATTTGGCCAGAGAAGTGTTCTTGGTTCATAGCTGCTGTTTATAATCTCCTTGTAATTTGGTTAAAAACACTGGATCATGAAGCCATATTTCTCAGTTTTTCTCCCCCCAAAGAGCTCATTTTACTTAGGCCCAATGTTACTAGCAACAAATACGACAAGAACAAAAACAGCAGCTTGTTTTGCTGCTGTGAAGTTGAGATTCGGGAAGGTTAGCTAACTTTCCCAACGTCGCAGAGCTAGTAGGTGTTAGAATCAGGATTCTAGGCGATTCCAGGGGGCCAAACCCAGACAATGTGACTCCAGAGCTAGAGTTTAAGTCCCCATGCTGTCCTCCTGCCCACCTCTGAATGGAACATTGTTCTGAATCAATAGTCTTTCTCCTCATTTTTCCCTTTTTCATAAATAAGATGGAAAGAGTGCTTGGCCCACTCTTTGTCATGTTCTCCTACTTCTTTGGTATATAGCAAGAATACTGAAATTCAGAATGTGGACCACATGGCATTTAGAAGTCTCAAAATAAAGGTCAGGAGACATTTGACAACCATTTCTTGTCAGCTTCTGCTGTGTGGGGACTAATATAAGGCAGACAGTTGGAGGAGACAATGATTATAAAACCTAGTCCTACGAGTTCATGGATGCTAGATGGGTAAGGCGTACACAGAAATAACTGTGATAGTGTAATAGCTATCAGGATATGACAGTGATAGGAGGGGCACAAATGAGATCCCATTAGGTTCAGAGAGGAGATCCCATTTAATTTGGGGCATCAGGCAAAACTTCTCCGTGGATGTAGAATTTGAGATGGGCTTTTGCCAGGTAAGCTGTTTCAGTAGAGATAAGAGAGAATGTGTCTCAGGTGACTGGAACAGTGTTAGCAAAGGCATGGGATGAGTGTGAGCATTGTCTCACTTTCCAGTTTAGCTGAGGCTTAGGGGAGTCAGAGTAAATACATGGAAACGTGCCTTGCAGCAGGAGATATTGGGAAAGCAGGAGTTGACTGGTACCAAAGGGAGGTCCTGGGGTTGTCACCGAGAAGGCCACCTGTAGAGTCATAGGCATGGGGCGATGGCCCAAAGGCATTGGCCAGGAAACAGTGCCACAATCATGGCACTCTGTGGGGTGGTTAGAGGGACATATAAACCAGTAGACTGGGAATGAAAGAGGTCAGGAGAAAGGAGTGCAGTACAGTTGGATCAAGTACAGTAATTGAAGAGCTAGGTCTGTGAATTTGGCTGCCTGATATCGTTTCCTGTGGATATTTACAACAGTGAATGGGATATTGTAGAAAGTCTCAAATGCTAGACTGCCCTACTTGTAGTGAATCCAGCAGACGGTGTGGGGTAGGGGGGCACTGGGTATTCCTGAGCAGGGGAGGGACCCTCTGAGAGTTTTTCTTTTTAGGAAAATGAATCTGGCAAGACTTTGGAAAGACCAATTAGGAGATAAGAATATGAGTTAACAGATGTTACATGTGTCTAAGCCCCTAAAATCCTGGATTATAGTAGAAGTGGTAGGAATCGAAGAGGGGACCGATGCAAAAAAGATTTTTAGAATTAGACTTTATATGCCTTGGCAGGAAAGTTGAATGTGGAGGATGAGAGAAGGTTAAAAAAAAAAAAAAAAAAAGCTATTTTGAGGGCTCAAACCTGACTGACTGACTGAAAGAAAGATGGTGGCTTTTATAGAAACGGGTAAGTGTAAGCCAGAGTTGGATCCCCCTCCCCCCCCACAGAGTTCTGAAGGAGAACAGGAAGGTTGCATATAGATGCCTCTTTCTTTTTATTTTCTTTTTTCTCTTTTTTTTTAGGAGAGCAGAAAGTAGGTCCCTAAGATATGTAAGCAAAGTTCTGTAGTTTCCTCCCTACATCTCACACTTTTCTTGCTTTCTAATCTTAAAAAGAATAACTATGGTAAATCTAGATTTTTTTTCTTTTCTCCTGAAATGTCCCAATAGAATCTCTTCTGTAGTCACCTCACAATTCCCCCTACAGGTTAAACAGTAAGGAAGCAGAAAACTCACCAAACATGCACAAACCTCCAGCTGTTAACCATGACAAGGGACCAATTTTGAAAAAATCAGAGTAAAGCCCTCCTGGTAAAAGTTGCTGCAAGAAACAATAGGCAAACAAAATTTAGGATGTTTAAAATGTGAAATTCTCGTAAAGTTCTGGTAGGCTGTTGCCCAGTGGGAATTTGTCAGCAGTTACCAAAAGGGAACTGCTTGAGGTCAGGAAAGAGAGCCCAATGTGGGACTTGATCCCAGGACCCTGGGATCATGACCTGAGCCGAAGGTGCAGGCTTTAACCCACTGAGCCACCCAGGCACCCCCACCCTTTTTAAAAGATTTTATTTATCTATTTGAGAGAAAGAGAGAGTAAGAGTGGTAGAGGAGGGACCTGAGCTGAGCGGAAGGTAGACGCTTAACCAACTGAGCCACCGAGGCATCCCAGGTCCTCTTTTCTTAAAAAGGTCTCTGCATGGGTTTGGGTAACACTAGTGTCATTGGGGGAACCTGTTTTCTCACTCCTCTCTCATCACCTCACTCACTGTCCCCGCTCTCCGCCAGGCACCGACGAAGATGCCATCATCAGCGTCCTTGCCTACCGCAACACAGCCCAGCGCCAGGAAATCAGGACAGCCTACAAGAGCACCATTGGCAGGGTAGGATGGAGCCTCTCTGGCTCTAGGGGCTGACGAAGAACCTGTCAGGGAACAGGGAGCAGTCTCTTCCCCAGCGAGATTCCTGAAGTGGCCCTGGGTTTTCAAAAGCACATCCTTGCCTTGTTGAAAGAGGTTCTTGAAAAAAAAAAAATTTTTTTTTCAGCCTGTTCCGTCCACTTGGTGGCGATCTTGGTGTCGTCCCACCCAGCTCCTTGCTGGGACTTGGTTGCTCTGTGGACTCGGCCTCCACTCTTGTGAGCACCCGCTGGGCTGAGCTTCCCATGCTCCCTCCCCGATCCTGGTCAGGCTGCCTTTTAGGCAGTATTTATATCTAGTTTGTTCTAAACAGGCTCTCCTAGGATTTAGAGTCTATTCCAACTCCTCCACATAAACCCATTTGTCACAAATACTCATCCCTTTGATGATCCTTGGTTGAGGGACAGACACCCTCTGAAATCCTAGAGTGGGGCCAGTGTGCTTGGGAACATGTATATAATTCCTTAGCTTACGCATTCAGAGGGTGGTCACTTACCCCTTGTGGTCTGAATCGTGCACCCCTCAGGGACCCTCTTTCAAACTCTCGTTGTCAACAACGCACTGACCAGAGCCGTCCCACCCAACCTTTCCTCCTCACTGAAAACCTAGCTGTGTGATTAGCAAGAATCTTTTCATTGATAGAATATCATCGATGAGTGTTTTAGGTCCTGGAGTACAGTCACTCTGATAAATTGGTAAGTGTTTCTATCCTCGGGAAACCTTAGTCCGACTGCCTCTGCTGCTCGAAGGCTGGCACTGAAGTGCGAGCTGGGACAGAGCTGGCTCGGCGATCCCCTTGGGCACCTGCGTGCCAGCTTGGGCTGGGACCCCAGTGGGGAATGGGATTCTTCATAGCTCAGACGGTCTTATGGGCATTTGAAACGCTTCTCTGACCCAAAGACGTTTAATGAGCACAAATTGGTGTGAACACATACGTGATGTGTGACCTGGAATAGTCAACCTCAGAATGAAGCTGATCTGGTGGCAGTTTGTTAAGATGCCCTGCGTTAAAGGATTGAGCTCTAATTTGTTTGTTCCTTCCTAGAATGTGTGTGGATTTGACATAAAAATATGCACGAGAGATTGAAATACAGGGGCTGTGCAGTCAGGTGTGTGAGAATCAGAGATCTGACTTGAACCGTATCTCAGCTTCTTTATTTTGGTTGAACTTAAGTGGGTTCTTAAACTTTCTGATCTGTTCTAGGAGAGGATGTGAATAAACATTTTTAGAATTTCGTCCTTTGTCCAAAGAATTACATTTCTTTTTAGGAGTTGAGTTTTAAGAAATAATCATGGATGATCACAAAGATACAGCTAAATGCATGTATACATAACGGTACAAAAAGAGAAACGGGACCTATGAAAGAATTTATATTGCATCTACATAAAGAAATTTTAGCAGCCATTAAAAATGTCATAGGTGATTATTGACTTGGAAATGTATTCAAAGTACATGGCTGAGTGAATACATTTAAGTCAGTGTCTACAAACTTTTTGATCTCAAGACCCTTTTACACTCTTTTTTTTTTTAATGTTTTATTTATTTATTTGACAGAGAGGGAGAGATCACAAGTAGGCAGAGAGGCAGGCAGAGAGGGAGGGGAAGCAAGCTCCCTACTGAGCAGAGAGCCCGATGTAGGGCTCCATCCCAGGACCCTGAGATCCTGACCTGAGCTGAAGGCAGAGGCTTAACCCACTGAGCCACCCAGGTGCTTCCCCCTTTTACACTCTTGACGTACTGAGGACTTTTTTGTTCTTGTGGATTATATCTATTGAGATTTGCCATATTAGAAATTAAAACTGAGGCATCTAAAAATACGTAAGTTAACTTATTTAAAAAACAATAAACATATTACATGTTAATATAGGTAACACTTTTATGAAAAATAGCTGTATATTCCAAGACAAAAACATTTAGCAAGAAAATTGGCATTGTTCCACATTTTGCAAAGTTCTTAAATGCCTGGCTTAATGGAGGACCATCAGATTCTCTGTTTCTGCATTGTTTGCAGTGTTGCGCGGTTCTGGTTGAAGTATAGGAAGAAAATCCGTTCTTGTACAAATACAGAGTTGGAAAGAGGGCATTTAAAAAGCCTTTTAACATAATTGTGGAAATGTAGATGTGTCCAGTAGCCGTTGCAAAACTCCACTGTACAACTGTGAGAGAATGACCACGAAAAGGCAGATACTGGCTTCCTGTTATCATGAAGCGAGCTCCGCTCTTACAGGGCCCCCCGGAGGGGTCTGGAGACCCCAGGCATCCCGGGCCCACGCTTTGAGAGTGGCTGGTTTAAGTTAGTGTGGCGGTTACACAGAATCCCCTGCTTGCTTTGCAGGACCTGATAGACGACCTGAAGTCAGAACTGAGTGGCAACTTTGAGCGGGTGATCGTGGGAATGATGATGCCCACCGTGCTATACGACGTGCAGGAACTGCGAAGGGCCATGAAGGTGTGTGGCCCTCGTGTCCTGCAGCCGCTGACCAGCTTCCCCAGAAAGTGACAAAAGCCTTGTGAGAGTGGGGAGGGTGAGGCACAGGAGAGATATTTCCCCTCGTTGAGGACAATGAGAAAATGTGACATTACCTTATGGCAGTTGTCACTTAAGAGCTGTTTTCGACAAAGTGATGCAGTAGATCATTTGCTCTTTCCTGGGGCTCCCTAGGGAGGGGTGATGGTTGTGTCTGTCATGCAGCTCTAGGAACTTTGTCGTGTTAGCTGCTTCTGCGGTATGAAACTTTATGGCCAATGCAGTGGAGCCTCTGGGTCTGCTGAAGGCTCCAAACTGTCAGAAAAGGTTCTTGGCCTCCCTCGGTGCTGGGCCCACTGTGCCCTAGTCCGGGGTCTGCCAGTTTTGACTGGCCAGCTACAAAATTCCAATACAGTTACCCTCCCTAACCATGTCCGTATAAACAGCCTCGTGGAAGGTTCCAGGAAAGCAAAGAGGTTAACAATCTTTGCCAGAAGATTCTGCCCTTCAAAGGAAAAAGTACAGAAGTCAAGGAGAGATTAACCCCCAGAGGGCAGACACTGTCCATAATCTGGCACAATAACCATCAGTAGAAACAGCCGATAAATATTTGTTATTACTAGAAACAACTACGGTAAACACTTTGGAATTTGGGCAGGACAATTAAAATGAGCAAATCCTATTGCTAGAACCTGGTGGGTTGTCTTTATTCTCTGCGGATTCCTGGGTATATAGGCCTCCATGTCTGGGATCCAGCGCTGTGAACTGGCTCCTAACTGCCTCTCCTCTGGGTTTCGTGTGCAGGGAGCCGGCACAGATGAGGGCTGCCTGATTGAGATCCTGGCCTCCCGGACACCTGAGGAGATCCGACGCATAAACCAGACCTACCAGCTTCGTATGTAGCGTCCTTAGTGGCCCCCCCTTGAGGCTTCACTGTGATTTGAGAAGTAAACTAGCAGCAGGTCGCTACCTACTGACTAAACTCTCCTCGTACAGTGACGCTGACCATGAGGGAGCCTCAGTTCCAGGCATATCCCTGTCTAGGGAGATGAGAGTCTGCTGGCTTCTCCAGACTTTTCTGGTGAAGATGCCACTCCACGGAAGCCACCCAGTGTAGCGTTTTATGACCTGGGAAGTTGGAAGGTTGCTCCTTATTACCAAGCAGAAAATCAAATGTGTTTGTGCGAAAGTGGTGGGACCGCTGAATCTTAGCATCCCAGGGAACGGCCTGGAGGGGCTGTCTAGCCCAACTTCTTCCCTCCAGACGGGACTGTATGCCCTCCAGCCATCTCAGATAGACATCTCCTGCCCTCTTAAAAATCTCCAGAGGGTAGTGCTTTATGAAGAGCCGTTAAAATATGCCTTTTTGCCCTAAGAAGGCGATTTTAAAAATGCACAAAGGTTTAGCCTACAGTTCTTATTTGATCTTGTTCATATAGCTAAAAATGTCCAGCACTGGCAGATTGGCTGAGCAAACTATGGTGTACCCACACAGTGGAATGATAGGTAGTCCCCAAAGTGTCTATGGAAGGATATTAGTAAATTTCATGAAATTCATTATGGTGGAGTTTTGTAGGTGTTTTTTTTTTCCTCCTTTATTTTACTTATTTGTTTTTTCCTAAGTTTCCCACAGCGAATATGCACTACTCTGGTAGAAAGAAAACAAAACAGTAAGAGTTTCTTGGTAAGATTTCCGAGCAGGAGATGCTAGACCTTGGGAGCTTGGCTCAAGCACTCAGATCCCCACGTCTGCTGAATGTAGGTTTTCTAACCCTGAGGGGTTGTGAAGAGTTAGAGGATCTCTGGGGAAACTCTCGAAGGAGCGCCCAGGCAGAGAAGGCACGTGCTGGAAATTTGGGCCTGACAGTTCCCTGCCAGTCCCCAGACATGGTTTCAGAAACTCTGCTCCGTTTTCCTTTCAGCCGTCCCCCTTCTCTGTGTCACTGGGAACTACGGTGAGGACAGAGCCCTGGACAGTAGGAACCTAGAGGGAGGGTTACAGCCGTAGCCTTCCTCGACTTCCCATGTTAAGGAACAGGAACAGCTTTGCTTCCTCCATAATGACAACCTAAACTTACCTTTTTTTTTTTTTTTAAGATTTTATTTATTTATTTGACAGAGATCACAAGTAGGGGGAGAGGCAGGCAGAGAGAGAGAGGAGGAAGCAGGCTCCCTGCTGAGCAGAGAGCCCGATGTGGGGCTCGATCCCAGGACCCTGGGATCATGACCCGAGCCGAAGGCAGAGGCTTTAACCCACTGAGCCACCCAGGCGCCCCTAAACTTACCTTTTATCAGAGTTCAGTTTTGGCAGAAGTATGTGCAGGGTGAAAACCATCATGAGGAGCTGCTTTAGCAAGCTGGCTAATCCTGCGGCGGAGGGGGGGAGGGCAGATGGCCCTGGAGCAGGACACAGGGCTGGGCGGGACTCTGTTCTCATGCAGCTCATTTTGTTCTCTTTCCAGAATACGGGCGGAGCCTTGAAGACGACATTCGCTCTGACACTTCGTTCATGTTCCAGAGGGTGCTGGTGTCTCTCTCCGCTGTGAGTTGCTCCCTTTGTGAGCTGCTTCTGACAGGGGCTCAGTTCTGCTGGAGAGCTCACTCTGTATCCCCTTTTCCAGACTTTCATCCTCCCAAATGTGAACATTCCCCAGGTGTTGTTGTTGGGCCTGTTGTTTGTTTTCGTCTTTCTTTTAGAAACTCTGGGTAGTCATGCATGCCCAGTTATTTGAATGTATATATCCCAGTATCTAATACGTGCCAGATATCCTTACTACTCAGTGCGTTGAGACAGCTTCTAGGCTTTACGAGTTCATATTGTCATAAAGGAATATATCAGGTACACAGGTTGCTGTAATAAAGTCAGGAAGAGTACACATGGAGAGGAATAGAGTTAAAGGAAGGTTCAAAGACAGAGTCTGGTCGCAGAAACAGAGAAGAACCTTCGTGACAGAGGTGCCTGTTCGCAGAGGACCTGGGGGCTTGCTAGGGTGTAGGTGGGGGCATCACAGGCCAGAACAGCCAGAGAAAGGCAAGGAGGCAGGAAACACAGGGTGTGGGGTGTGTTCAGGGAACAAATGACTGAGCAATTGGCAGTAATTCTAGGAGCCAGGTGGAAGGATGAACTGGGATCCCTTGTTGGGAGAGCAGTAGAGAGCCACTGAAGGTTTGGGAACACGGGAGTGAATTGCATTTTCGGAAGAGTAACATAAATCGTGATGTGTAAGGTCAGTTGAACTAGAAGCTGGGAGGTCTGGTAGGAAGTTACTTCACTATTCCAGATGAGAAATAAAGCAGGACTGGGCTAGTGTGGGAGCAGGGGCACCAGCAAATAGCAGATGCGTACATGAGATATTTCACATGACTTCCCAATTTTGTCTTTATCCCAACCTCCTTCCTGAGTGTAAGGCTCTCATTTATCGCTGCTTTTTAAGGTGCTTCCTCAAATCGGGCCTCCTAACCTAAACCGGAACTCCTTTCCCTCCCCCCGCCCCAAACCGGCTCACCTTCCTGACCTGTCTGTTTCTGTTCCTACTGTTGCTCTTCTTCCAACAAAGTAGGACCCTGGGAATCATCTCTAACCCCACCTGTCCCCTGTGTCTGATATTCTAAAATGCCAGCCTGCTTTTCTTATTTCCTACCCATTTTTTCTTTGCCTGCCAGATTTAGCATTCTGCGAAGCCATGCCTAGACCATAGAATATTGAGACAGCCGGACAAATAAAAACAGGCTCACAAACCGGAGGAAAGTCACCTGTTTTGTGGCTGGTTAGCATTCCTCCAAGCCGTCACCCCGCCCTCCCCAGAACCCGGTGTCGGTGAGGGATTGGGCATTTTCACCTGCTCCTTAAGCCCCACCGTGGGCTTCTCTTCTGTTCTGATTCTCTTCTGTTCCCAGCCCGTTTGGCAGAACTGATCAGTGGAGATGCGTCAGTTAGGAAGGCTTTGGTCAGCCAGGAAGACATAGGAACAGTAGGACGTGGCGCAGGGAAGGAAACAGGGGAGGAGACAGCAGGAGAGGGGGCAGTCAGCAGGTGGGTTGTCCTTCCCCTTCTGCTGGCCGAGACACCCACACAGCATGCAGGAACCGCTGGCTCTCTGGTTGGTAATGCTATCTATGCACAGATTAGAGCCATAGGAATAACGGAGGCTCATTCAGAGGACATCTGTTATCCCTCCCTAGGCTGGAAGTGGGACCCCTGTTGGCATTCCGTCTACTTACCATGTCGTTGGGTTCCAGACATTCTGTCTTGACAGTGCCCCTCCCCCCACCCAATCTTCATGGGTACTGTCTCATTCTCTTTGTTTTTCTCAGGGTGGCAGGGACGAAGGAAATTTCCTGGATGATGCTCTCATGAGACAGGATGCTCAGGTCAGTAGAACTGCAGTTTCGCTCTTTTCTTTTGCCGGTAAGGCCTTATTTGGTGGACCCCCTCTTATATTTCAGTGTATATTGGCCAAGCTGGGATATGTTCTCGGGGGGCGGGGGGGAGAAATTCCCATAGATGACCTTTTTATTCATTTATTTATTTTTATTTTTTTTTTACCTTTTTTTTTTAAGATTTCATTTATTTGAGTGAGAGAGAGCATGAGCAGGGAGAGCAGCAGAGGGAGACGGGGAGGAAGAAACACACTCCCCACAGAGCAAGTAGCCTGATGCAGGGCTTTATCTCAGGATACCAGGATCATGACCTGAGCCAAAGGCAGACCCCTAATTGATTGACCCACCCAGGCCCCCCAGATGACCTTTAATAGCAGAAATTTCTTGCAGAAATATACCTGGGGCTAGGGGTGATGCAGGGCATCATTATATAATATCCCTGGGTTCTTGACATTGGGACCATGGTATGGCCACCCCAGAGAACCATGGAGTGTCTTCTGAATCACTTGGAGGTGAAGGGACCTGCCTGTGCTTTATTTACCTTGCATTTTTTTACTTTCCCAGAGGGAACATTTGATAGAACCTGTATAAAACAGCTTGGCACAGTGTGTACCCTATTGGGCAAATCCCAAGAGGCAGATGTTTCCCTGGTGTCAGCCCATTGATGGCTGTCCTGGTACCAACCCCCGATTTACTGTGGCCAGATAACATTAATTACAATAGCTAATAAAAAACAGGGCCTTGCCAGGTACCAAACACTGTTGAGAGCTGTTGACGTAAAGTGTGAATCCTTGCAATAACCCTACGACCCAAGTACTGCTATCCCCTTTTTATGGATGAGGGAATTGAGGACTTACTTACTTCTGTAAGTCCAGTTCCTTGCTTAGTTCACATGGCAAAACTAGGATATGAACCTGGGCAATTTGGATCTAGACCCTGTACTCTTAACCAATATACAACCATAGGGAAGGGTTGGTCCCATTCGGTATGTGAGGTATGAACCCTGCGACTTCTGTGGGAAAGAACCTGTTGCTGTCACCAGAAGGGAGAGGGGTAAAAATGTCGTAAGAGTTCTCAGGACACAGAGAAACCCATTTCACACTGGAGAAATAGGAAAATGCCTTTAATCCAGAAGCTTTGAGGAAGGAGGAGGTACTGGAACTCCCGGATGCTTATGTGAATTTCAGCTACCTCAAGGACAGCATTTTTGGATATGTTGGAGGGCGACTTCATAGCCCAGGTGAATACCCCCCATCATTTTCTGGTGGGTCTCCTAGGTGCCAGGCATTGCATTAACTACCTCATGCTTTTTCCTTATAACACATCTGTGAAGTAGATACTATTACTTCTTATGCTTTAGAGATTAAGAAACTGATGCAAATTCCGGGAAATACAAATCAAAACCACAATGAGATACCACCTCACACCAGTCAGAATGGCTAAAATTAACAAGTCAGGAAATGACAGATGTTGGAGAGGATGCAGAGAAAGGGGAACCCTCCTACACTGTTGGTGGGAATGCAAGTTGGTGCAACCACTCTGGAAAACAGCATTGAGATTCCTCAAAAAGTTGAAAATAGAGCTACCCTATGACCCAGCAATCGCACTACTGGGTATTTACCCTAAAGATACAAATGTAGTGATCCGAAGGGGCACGTGCACCCGAATGTTTATAGCAACAATGTCCACAATAGCCAAACTATGGAAAGAACCTAGATGTCCATAAACAGATGAATGGATAAAGAAGAGGTGGTATATATATACAATGGAATACTATGCAGCCATCAAAACAGATGAAATCTTGCCTTTTGCAACGACATGGAGGGAACTAGAGGGTATTATGCTGAACGAAATAAGTCAATCAGAGAAAAACAATTATCATATGATCCTGATATGAAGAATTTGAGAGGTAACGTGGGGGTTTCAGGGGGTAGGGAAGGAAAAAATGAAACAAGATGGGATCGGGAGGGAGACAAACCATAAGAGATTCTTAATCTCACAAAATAAACTGAGGGTTGGAGGGGCGGGGAGGGTGGTTGGGTTATGGACGTTGGGGAGGGTATGTGCTATGGTGAGTGCTGTGAAGTGTGTAAACCTGGAGATTCACAGACCTGTACCCCTGGGGCTAATAATACATTATATGTTAATAAAGATTAAAAATTAAAACAAAAAAAGAAACCAATGCAAAGGCATAATAACTTGTCCCAGATCACATAGCTGGTGGAATTGGGCTCTTGGAATCCAGGTCTGTCTGATTTTTTAAAACCATGCAATTCCATGAACAAATGTTTTGGGGGTTCTCCAAGGAGCACAATTCCCCTTGGGAGTGATCAGGATGAAAAGGGGTTTCCAAATAAGTTTGGGCTGGGGAAGTTAGACAGAGGGAGCAGAGCTCAGAGAAGGTTTTTCTGGATCCTTTCAAGTCTTACCAAGAGGTGAGGGATTTAAGAACAACTGCTGCTGAGATTTCAGCTCTTCTAGGATAAAACAGGAGGAAAACCTTGTCAGCCTTTGCTCTGTGACTTGTCTCAGCAGCAAGGGGAGTGTTTGCAAACACTGGGGGTTACAGCTTGATTCTGACGGAGGAAAGTAAAGGAGTTTAAGATGAGAAGAATGACGAGGGCAGTTGGAATTAGGTAATGGTTATGTATTGAAGGTAGAAATCTTAAAATATAGAGGCTGTTATCCAACAAATCCAATTGTATTTGTCTTTGGGATGAAACTTGCACCGAAGGACCTAATCAGGAGCCCTCTGAATTCCCACTTTAGAAACAAACTTGTGATATATTAAAACTACATTAAAAATGCCCTTGAGTGCTTTGGCCAGGTGGTACATTTTGATTCCCTTCTTCTGAAAAAACAAACCAACCAGCAAATATAAAAAAAAAAAAAAAATAGGGAAAATCTGCAGCAACATTGGAGACTATGGAGGAAGGCTATTAAAATGCCAGATGGGCAGTGAACCTGGGCCAATGACTCCAGAAGGACATTTCTGCCCCAGAAAAGAGGCTGACCCCCTCCCCACCCCCATAACCCCGAGCTGAGGAAGCAGGCACAGTGGCTTTATGCAAACAGGAAGACATTCCTCAAGGAACTCCTGTGTCTCGGCTGCCCTTGTGGAAGAGGTACTGGAGCTCCTGCTTGAAATCCATCCAAATAGAACGTGAGGAACTCCAGGAAGACTCCACTCACCTTGTTCTGGAGGGAAAAACCACATCCAGATAGGCTGCTCGTCTTTTAAGAATGAAAAGCCACAAATGCCTCAGCCCAAACACCATGTGGCCCATGAATACACAGAAGCAGGAAGGGAGGCAGACAGGGCCACACTGTAAGGAAGAGACAGATTTCAGATTGAAAGAAAAACAGATTTCAATTAAACAACAGCTAAAAAATAAAAAGTGAGAAAACAACAGATGATCATGGAGCCAAATGAAGAGCGAGAAGAGATAAATAGGGCCAGAGGGGCTCACGAGAAATGGTCTTCGATGGAAATCTGAATTTTACAGTTTATTATTTGACAGCTTACATGAAGCCTTTGTGCCCTCCGAGCTTTAAAATTCCATGGTTCTGTGAACGGACTCTAAAGCAGGGAGGCAATGAGACAAAGAAGCGAAGAATGAGGAGATAGATGGAGGTGAGCCCACAGGGAGTGATAAAATGTGTCAAATAAGGGCATTTTGAGAAATTTAACAAGCCAGCTGCAGATTATAGATAAACAGTAGGGCCTTAAAGACATTCGTTTTAACAGCATGCACGTAACATAAAATTTGTTGTCTTCACCACTTTTAAGTGTACAGGTCGGTAGTGTTAACTCTGTGCACATTCTTGTGCGGCCTGTCTCCAGAACTTTCTCACCTTGCAGAACTGAAACTCTATACCCATTAAACAACTCCTCATTTCTCCCCTCCCCCCAGCCACTGACAACCACAGTTCGGCTTCCTGTTTCTAGAAGTTTGACCTCTCTAGATGCCTCATAACAAGTTAATCACAGTATTCGTGTTATGTAACTGACTTACTTCGCTTAGCATATTGTCCTCAAGGTTCGCCCATGGTGCAGCGTGTGTCAGAATTCCCATCCTTTGTCAGGCTGCACAGAATTCCGTGGCACGCGTTCACCCACATTTTGCTTCTCCATTCATGCATCAGTGGACAGTTTGGGGTGCTTCTACCTTTTGACCCTTGTGAATACTGCTGCTATGAACACGTGCACAGGTCACTCTGTACGATCTGGTCTCTGTTCTTTTGGCTGTATACTCCAAAGTAGTGTCATTAGATCCTATGGTAGTTCTGTTTTTAACTTTTTCAGGAACAGCCCTACTGTTTCCGGTAGTAGCTCATCATTCTCCATTCTCATCAACTGCACAGTGTTCCAGTTTCTCTACATCCTCGCCAACACTTGCCGTTTTGTTTTGTTTTGTTTTGTTTTGTTTTGAAATAGTAGTGAGGTGATATGAATAATAGTTTTGATTTGTCAATAATAGAGTTAAAGCAACCAGAATTTCTTATACTCCTACCCGTTTGGAATATAAGCAGTTACAGAAAAAAAGGACCATAAGCAATTAATAATGGGTCCTGGTTCTACTGTGAGAACTTCCGTAGCCTTGAGCAAATCACAGATTATTCTAGAGCAGTGTTGTCCTGTAGAACTTTCTGTGAAGCTGAAAGTGTTTACGGTGGCATTGTCTAGTATGGGTAACCACTGGCTATTTTTAATTAAATAAATAAAATGTAAAACTCAACACCTGGGTCAGACTAGCCACGTGTGGCCACTGAGCACTGGAAATATAGCTAGTCTGACTGAGGAGTTAAATTTTTAATTTAATTTAATTTTAGTTAGTTAAAATATAAATAGCCACATTTGGTTGGTGGCTGCTATAAAGAATGTCTAGTCTAGGGCATTTCTTTTAGCTCTTAAGATAGAACAATGTGGGGCACCTGGCTGGCTCAGTCGGTGGAGCATGTGACTCTTGATCTCAGGGTTGTGAGTTCAAGCCCACATTGGGTGCAGAGACTATTTAAAATCTTTAAAAAGAAAAAAAATAAATAAAAGAAAAAGAAAAAAAAAAGGATAAAGATAGAACCATTTAGCCCTATATTGGGAGCTGCTGGTGCTTGCTCTGACTCTCCCATTAGTCTCTTTTCGGGGTTGGGGGGCTGGAAGGGTCAGAGGGAAAGAGAGAATCTTAAGCATGCTCCATGCCCCGCACAGAGCTGAGGCCGGGCTCAGTTTCAAGACCCTGAGATCATGACCTGAGCTGAAATCCGGAATCAGATGCTTAACCAGCTGGGCCATCCAGGCACCCTATGGTCCCATTACTTTTATACCTAAGGAAAAATCTTGAGTCATTGCTACTAACCACAAACAGCACTTCCACACCCATCACCAACAAAATAAAACAAAGCCAGCTCAGCTCTTTGATGTTCCGGAAATATTTGCATGTTTCCTGGCACCTTCTCTGTGATGATTTTAAACTTTTGCTTTGTTTGGCTTTAGGACCTGTATGAGGCTGGAGAGAAGAAATGGGGGACAGATGAGGTGAAATTTCTAACTGTTCTCTGTTCCCGGAACCGAAATCATCTGTTGCATGGTAAGGCGCTTGCCTCATCTTCAAAGAAACTGAAAGATGATGAAAACTGTATTGTCCATAATTAATTGAGAATTTTCCCCCTTTATTTGTACAAAGAACAGATTGTACTGAATTGTCTTAGATGTTTTACCTTGGAAACGTATGAGTGAAACAATGTACATGAAGGCCAATTTCTTTTTTCTTTTTTTAAATATTCCATTTATTTATTGGAGAGAGAGAGAAGACAAGTGAGGGGGAGGAGCAGGGGGAAAGGCAGAGGAAAGAGGCAGAGGGAGAAGCAGACTCCCCACTGAGCAGGGATTCCCAGGACTTGATCATGACCTGAGCTGAAGGCAGACCCTTAACCTACTGAACCCCCCATATGCCTGCTAAAAGAGTAATTATGAAAAATTACCAGATACACAACACATTCTTAGAAGTTTGGCATTTCTGGGGCGCCTGGATGGCTCAGTGGGTTAAAGCCTCTGCCTTTGGCTCAGGTCATGATCCCACGGTCCTGGGATCAAGCCCCACGTCGGGCTCTCTGCTCAGCAGAGAGCCTGCTTCCCCTCCTTCTTTCTCTGCCTGCCTCCCTGCCTACTTGTGATCTCTGTCTGTCAAATAAATAAAAATATATATATATAAAAAAGTTTGGCATTTCTATTTGTAGGAAACCAACCTTCATGGTCAGTCCTTTTTCTAAAGCAGCCCCATTTAATTTTAATTACATACAAAAAAATCTTCAGTACATCAGTGAGCAATAAAATAAAATTGTTGGTTGACATTTATTCCTAGTTAATATCCAAGTTGAAAACTAATAGAAGTGATTTTTTTAGGGAGTATGTTGCATAAAATAAATAGTGGATAATTTCAAATTTTATTTCCTATGTGTAATGTTCCTAATTTGCTTCTGATAATGCTTAGTCTTTGTAATGTTCTTTTAACTTCTGTGGGGGAAAAATTGTAGCACATTTGTCGTCAGGTTTATTTTCTTCTTGTAAACAGCAATTAGGGTTTAATAAGATATTTCATCTTGTATGTAAGCTCTTTAGGTCTTTGTGTTGCATCATAATTTTATAAACCTACCATGCCTTATAATCACACACAATTTACCAAACCCATGGGAAATTTGGGAAGAATGAGTTTGGTAAATTGAAAACATAAAGTAATTGAAAATTACAGCACATTTGGAAGTTGCATATACTTCAGATATTCCACAGTGACTAAAAATAGGTGATTACACCTGTTAATAAATGTCATGAGCTACGGTCAAATGCACCAACTTCTGACTCAGCTCCCTATTTCTTTGCCTTCCCTTCCTTGCCAGATGACTAATTATATAAATCTCCCCCTGGTGGTATTTTCCAAGAACTACAGGTCTTCAAAAAAATGCAAATACCTAACCATTTTCACCTTTAGGCACAAGTCAGTTGTTGGGATGTTGTAAAATATCTGCTTGTAAACCGCTGGAAGAAAATCTAAGTACTATTTGGATAAAGAAAACTTCATAATTTTCTTAGCAACCAACAATAATAGTGAGGATTCAAATAACTAGGGTTTTATTGGTTATCTTCTAGTACAGTGCTAAGCATATTAAAGATTTTTCTTTTTTATTTGACAGGGAGAGAGAACAAGCACAAGCAAGGGGGAGCAGCAGGCAGAGGGAGAAGCAGGCTCCCCACTGAGCAGGGAGCCCGAATGTGGGGCTCAATCCCAAGACCCTGGGATCATGACCTGAGCCAAAGGCAGACACTTAATGAACTGAGCCATCCAGGCACCCCCAGTGCTAAGCATATTATAAGCATTGTTTGTCGCAACATCCCATTGGAGCAGCCAGTATCTACACCATTTCACAGGGAAGAAAACTGAGGCTTAGAAAATGTATCAATTAGATCTTTCGATTCTAAGCAGTAGACGCAGACTCCAACTTCAGTAACAAGAAGAAATAATACAGAATGGGACAAGAGGGAAAATGGAAAATACTGGTGGGAGACTCGAACATTTCTAGGAAGTACAGAAATCAAGGCAGATCTGGGGATCTCAGTGGAAGGGAGTCACATATTTTATTTGTAAGGCAGAGTTTCCAAAATCTGGTCTTCATTGAAAATGCTGATTCTTGAACCCTTACTTCAGACTGGCTGACTCTGATTCCCTGAAAGTGACATCCAGGAAGTTTCTCAGGTTTCCCAGGTGATTCTTACGTTGTCTAGGGTGGAAGATGACTCACTGCTTTTGACCATCCCCAGGAGGGTGAGACTGGTTCTGGTCCAGTGAACTTTCCACTCACTTGGTAGAGCTTATGGTCTGTGTTGAGAGGCAGGGTGTCCCTGGATTGACAGCCCTGTGAGAATCACCCTGATGGGGCCTGGGACAGCACCCCAAAGAATTAATGTTAAGAAGATAAAACAAATAACCCACTCTAAGAAGGCTCCAGAAGGAGGCAGTGAGAGGAAAATAGGTTTATCACATTCAAAAATACTTGGCAAAAAGTAAAAAAAATAATTATGTTACAGTCTATTAAAAGATGCAACTGTTTGTTACCAAATATGACTCACAATTGAAAGGGTTGAATTGCTCCAGTTTTGATGAGCCAAAAGGAAGATGAACATACAGGTGATTTGCCAAGGCCAAAATTACAGAAAGACATGTTCTGCCTATTTAAGGGAACAATGAGAAAAGAAAGCAAATCTCTCCAGACATTATCACTATTATATGTGTGAGAAAGCAAGGTCCCAAACAAGGGAAAGGGCTTGCCTGATACCCTCCAAGAGGCACAATATTCCTTCGTCCTGTCCTAGCACCCATTCCACTTGCCACATGCCTCCCGGTTCTCACTGACATTGGTAATTAATTTCCTCCTGATGTATGCCAAAGAATAAAGAGCGAGCTCTAGAAAGATGCTTATTCTCTCCATAAATTTTAGTTCCCTGTATTCTTTTTTTAATTATTTATAATTCCACTCTATTACTGTTTGTAGTGTTTGATGAATACAAAAGGATATCTCAGAAGGATATTGAGCAGAGTATAAAGTCTGAAACATCTGGTAGTTTTGAAGATGCTCTTCTGGCCATAGGTAAGCTGGTTGTGGGGTGGGGAGCAGAGAAACAAACGTTTATAGACTTTCCTTCTTACCAGTTTGTTGTCATGGAGATACAGTTTTTTGGTTTCAGGGATTAAAAAAAAAAAAGTTTAAATCACTCATAATAATAAGATCCGGAATTTTAAACAAGAAGTATTACATGTGATCTGATTGTTACTCTGTTACATAGTTTTCTATATTTTATATCCTCTGTGCCTTTATATTTCAGTATACTGGAAAGATAACCCTATAGTAACTGCATTTTGCAAGTCTATGAATGGTTAGAACTAATAAGAGTTTCAAAATAGTAATCATTTTTAAACTGTATGCTGCCTTTTGCTTTAATTGCCTTTATTATTTCTTCAATTAATTACTTTATTAATTACTTTTCCATGGCCTGTGTTCATAAGACATTGTTTGGCTAAAATTTTTCCGACAAAGCAATGGGGAGATATTATTTCATACCTTGTAGAAACAGAAGGAACAACTGTCATTTTTTTTCTCATAGATTTTATTTGTAATTTTGTTGTTTCCTTTTTTAATCTCAACAGTAAAGTGCATGAGGAACAAATCTGCATATTTTGCTGAAAGGCTTTATAAATCTATGAAGGTAAATGGCCTCATTTTTAGCATCTGAATGACCTCAACATGTCTTGTGTCTACTTTCATGTTTACTTATGTTTCCTACACAAATTAACCAAAATCAGCCTGAGATACTCAGTTCATCAAATACTTCACTGAGTGCCTGTTAATAGAAATACTAGGTAATATTTATTGAGTACTTATAACGTGATCACTATTCGTAGTGCTGTATACACATGGATTAATTTTATGCCTATCACAGCTGTGTGGGGCAAGTACTATTATTAACCCCCATTTTACAGATGAGAAAACTGAGACATAGGGAGGTGCGCAGTTTGCCCAGGGTCCTCAGTGAGGACGCAACAGAGCAGGGATACACACACTGGCAGTCTAGCTTCAGAGCCGAGGCTCCTAACCGTGCCTTATCCTCTGTGCGGACACCCTTGCTGGGAACCATGGGAGGTGCAGGAGAGATCAAAAGGTAGGAAGGGGAAGGCAGATATGGGCAGAACACCGATCAGAACAAAATAGAAGGTAAGATGGTAGTCTTTTAGTTCCTATAGTTCCTATAGTCTTTTAGTTCTTATAGTTCCTATACATTTGAGGACCCAAATGTATAGGAACACAGAAAGAAGAGTATTTTTTTTCCCATATTTGTTGAGGGGGTGAGGATCAGAAAAGACTACGTTAAGAAGTTGGTATCTGTGAGTAGGACTTTCAAGGAAGTTTTACATGAGGGGCTTCCATATGGGAGGAAGGGTGGTGAGGCTGGGGAGGGAAGGAGGACATTCAGGGGGAGGGATGGCAGCAGGCGAGGCAGCTGGCTGGGAATGCGGACTTTGTCTCTAGTGGCAGGGAGGGGTCTCCTCTGGTCAGAACACAGAATGTTGGAAAGCCTTGAACACTGGTGAGGAGCAGCGTTCCACACGCTTTCTAAGGTTGTGGTAGGACATCACCAGGAGAGCCATGCAGAGATTTGCCTTGTTAAGCTAACAAAGAACACCGTCTGGAAACCAGCATGGATCTTGTTTTCTTCCTTAGGGCTTGGGCACTGATGATGACACCCTGATCAGAGTTATGATTTCCCGAGCGGAGATTGATATGATGGACATCCGGGAAAACTTCAAGAGGCTTTATGGAAAGTCTCTGTACTCCTTCATCAAGGTGGGTCACGGGAGCCCGGTCTTGGCCCAGGGGAAGGCTCTGAGGAAAGAATGGGGTTCCAGCCCGGGCATTCAGACACTTCTTAGCCGCTCCCTAGCAGATAGCCTCCCCTTTAAAGATGGTACTGCAATTCAGGTATTTCCAGTTTCTCCCCTTTCACACAGATGTTTAAATCCTGGCCAGGCTAGAAGCTGGAAATGTTTGCCTTCTAAATATAGTAATTATTTTACGTTGACCCCAGACAAAGAGTATATTTTAATGAATACTTCCAACAATGCATTTTCCCTGTCTACCTGCTTACGGTGAAAGGGACGCAATGAAATCGGTCATCCAGAACCCTTTCCCGGGCCAGCTGAGGTCTGCGGAAAATATGGGAAAGCATGTTGCCCTGGATTGCTGCCTTTCTTTACCTAACGGCAGCAGACTTCCCAGGACCTGGCCCAGGGGTGATGAGAAATGACTCACATCCCTCAAAACCCCTCATTACTGGGATTTTGCTTCTTGAGGAAGCCAGAAGGGCCTTAGGAATATGAAACCAAGACACACTTCCCTAGAAGCTGGTGTTGCCTGCACAGTAAACTTCAAATCAGGATTTGATCCGTGAATTAAATATTCTGAATCCCACACATAGCCTGCAGAGTATAATTATGAGGTGGTCTGAGCTGCTGAGTTTGTTACTACGTATACAGGCATTTAGGAACTTGTTTCTATTTCTGGACCGGCTATGAGGTAACCTTAGTTTGCAGAGCTGAAATATAGCTAGCTGTAGGTAAAATACTTTTAAGATTCAAGGATGACCATAAGGGAAGTTAAGGGAAAATAATATTTATACTATATAATATAGAATTAATATCCCTTATGAAGAGCTGCTGCAAATCACAAAGAAAAGGGAGAAAAATCCGAAAAGAAAACAGGCACTTACTTCACGAAAGATGAAACACTAATGGACAATAAACGTATAGAATGTTTAATACTAATAATGTAGAATGAATTTCAAGTGAAAACAAATCACCATCTTTTACTTCATACCTTAACAAAGTTTAAAGAGATCATAGCCAGCATTGAGAAGGGCTTGAGGAAAATTCACCTTATCTTATGGAGGGACTATAAGGTGTTCTAACCTTTCTGGGAAGCAAGTTGGCAATAAATGTTTGTTGTTTTTGTTTTAAAGATTTATTTATTTATTTGAGAGAGAAAGCATGGGTGCATGAGTTGGGGCAGGGGGTGGTAAAAGGAGAGAGAGAGAAGCAGACTCCCTGCTGAGCTCAGATCCTGATGCAGCATTTAATCTCAGGACCCCAAGATCATGACCTGAACCAAAATCAAGAGTCAGTCCCTTAAATGACAGAGCCTCCAAGATGCCCTGGCAGTAAATGTTAAAAACAAAACAAAACAAAACAAAACAAAACAAAAAACCTATACCTCTTACTTAGCTATTACATGTTTAGGAATTTCTTTAGAGAAAATAACAGAATAAAAGTAGAATAAACAGAATAACAGAATAAAAGTACACGAATCCAGAGGCCAGGAGAAAATATTTGCAATATTTAGTAAGGGTTTACTATCCAGAATATATAAAGTGTTCCTACTACTCAACGAAAAAACAACCCAATTTAAAAGGAGGCACCCACAAAGGAGGGTGTCTGGGTGGCTCAGTGGGTTAAAGCCTCTGCCTTCAGCTCGGGTCATGATCTCAGAGTCCTGGGATCGAGCCCCACATCGAGCCCCATATCGAGCCCCACATTGGGCTCTCGGCTCAGTGGGGAGCCCGCTTCCTTCTCTCTCTCTCTGCCTGTCTCTCTGCCTACTTGTAATCTCTGTCAAATAAGTAAATAAAATCTTTAAAAAAAAATGACAAAGGAATTGAATAGACATTTCTCCAAGGAAGATAAATGGCCAATTAGCACATGAAAAGATGCCTGACATCATTAATCATTAGGGAAATGCAAATCAATACCACAATGAAATACCACAATGAAATACCTACTAGGATGACTATAATTTTAAAAAACAAGAACAGAAAATAACAAGTGTTGGAGAGGATATGGAGAAACTATAACCTTTGTGCATTGCTGGGGTGGATGTAAAATGGTGCAGACACTGTGAAAAACAGTCTGGCACTTCCTCAAAGAGTTAAACATAAAAAATACAGTTAAACATAGAATTACCAAATGACCCAGGAATTCTGCTCCCTCCTATATACTCAAAAGAAATGAAAACAGGTACTCTAACAGATACTTATACACCAATGTAAACATTATTCATAATAGCAGAAGGCAGCAACAACCTAAGTATCCAGTAGCAGATGGATAAACAAAATGAGGTATATACATTCATAAAAAGGAATGAAGTTTCTGATACATGGATGTACCTTCAGAATATGCTAAGTGGAATAAACCAGACAGAAGAGGACAAATACTGTATGATTCTGTGTACTTACATGAAATATTTAGAATAGGTAAATTCACAGAGACAGAAAGTAGATTAGAGGTTGCCAGGGGTGGGGGAGATAGGAAATGGAGGGGTATTGGTTAGTGGTTACAGAATTGGGGAAATGAAAAGATTTTGGAAATAGACAGTGATGATGGTTATACAACAATGTGATGTAATTAGTGTTACTGAATTACACACTTTAAGTGGTTAAAATGGCAAAATTTGTGATATATATATTTTAACATAATAAAAAAGACATGAACAAATCTGAATAAAATCATTTCACAAAATGAAAAAAATCAATAAATATTATATTTTATCATAGTATTATTTATATTTATATTACCTTATGTTTATATATATATTTTTTAATATTTTATTTATTTATTTGACAGAGAGAGAGATCATAAGTAGGCAGAGAGGCAGGCAGAGAGACTGGGGGAAACAGGCTCCCCATTGAGCAGAGAGCCCAAAAGTGGGGCTCAATCCCAGGACCCTGAGATCATGACCTGAGCTGACGGCAGAGGCTCAACCCAACTGAGCCACCCAGATGCCCCTGTTGTTTATATTTGTATAAATTATATGGCATATACTTATGGTACATAATTTATTATGTATTATTATTTTTGTTAACTAATAGGGGATGACTCAATTATCGAAAATTTATACAAGATAATACTATACAGGCACTAAAATGATGGGGCACAAAAATACTGACTGGCTCGGACAACATCACTATAAATATATTTACATTATATGTATATATACGTGTACACACACAACACTGGAAAAAAATAAAAATAAAGAATACATTGGGAGTGCCTGGGGGGCTCAGTCATTGAGCATCTGCCTTCAGCTCAGGTCATGGTCCTGGGTTGGGCTCCCTGCTCAGCAGGAAGCCTGCTCTCCCTCTCCCACTCCCCCAACTTGTGTTCTTTCTCTTGCTGTGATTCTGTCAGGTAAGTAAATAAAATCTTAAAAAAAAAAAAAAAAAGAATACATTGCCCATTTAATAACAGTTGTCAGAAGGACCAGAACAAATATACAAAATACATCAATAATAGAAAAAATGACAGGGATGCCTGGGTGGCTCAGTGGGTTAAGTATCTGCCTTGGGTTCCAATCATGATCGCAGGGTCCTGGGATCCCATCCCGAGTTAGGCTCTTTGCTCATCAGGGAGCCTGCTTCTGCCTCTCCCTCTGCCTGCTACTCCCCCCGCTTGTGTGCCCTCTCTCTCTCACTCTCTCCAACAAATAAATAAATACAACCTTAAAAAAAGAGAGAAAATGACAGAAGTAAGACAAAAATGTGAGTTATAAATAAGCCCTCAGATTATATAAAAATGTAAAATCCTAGTCTGTGCTGTTTATCAGGAATAACTAAACCACAGTGACAAGTAACCAGCTTAAAGTAAAGGCAGCTGTTATTTGACAATATAGAAAAGAAAGCAGGGATTATACTATCAGGAAAAAGAAGAATTTAAGGAGAAAAAGCATTAAATAGGGGAAAAATGGATCACTTTATATTAAGATAGGCAACTGTTCACAACAACAATTAAATTGTCATGAAACTTTAGGTGTCAAACAAGTATTGCATTCAAATCTATAAATAAGAAATTTGAAGCTCCAAAAGAAGATATTGATGGCAATAGTATGCCAGATAGTGTTTAACACATCCTATTCTTTGGCAGATTGACGAGGCAAAGCATAAAGAAGGATATATTAAGATTTATTTCAATAGATTTATATATCAAACTTTGAATCCTATAGACAGAGATTCCCTCTTTTATTTATTTTTTCAAAGATTTTATTTATTTGAGAGGGAGAGAGAGAGCACACAAGCTTAACTGACAGAGCTGCCCAGATACCCCATCTTCCTTCCTTCTCCTCCTCTTCCTCCCTCCTCCTCCTGCCCCCTCCGCCCTCCCCCTCCTCCTTCTCCCCCCCACCCTCCTCCTTCTTCCTCTTCTTCTTCAGATATATTTACTTATTTTAGAGAGAGAGAGTGCAAGAGAATCTCAAGCTGACTCCCGCTGCGCACAGAGCCCAGGGCTGGGCTCAGTTTCACAACTGTGAGATCATGAGCTGAACGGAAACTGAGAGACCCTTAACTATCCCACCCAACCAGCCACCTCGAGATTCCCTCTTTTCTAGTGCCCATGAAGCACAAACATGAATTGATCTATCAATTAGAGCATAAAAAATTATATGTACAAATTATGACACCTTTCTGGAAGGCTATTTTCCAACACATATTGAAAGGCTTAAGAGAATGCATGACCATTAATGTGGTAATATCCATTTTATGAAAATTTATCTTGACTAGATCATCAAGAAGTGCACAAAAATTTAACTATGATTGCTCATTGCCACAGTATTTATAGTAGTGAAAAATTGGAAACAACAAATACCTAACAATGGGGGAGGGTGACCAAATAAATTATTTTATCTGTATATGATGGAATTCCTTTTAACCATTAAAGAATAATGTTGTAGAAGAATATTTAATAAATTAAAATAGGGAAATAGTCTGAATTGTGTAAAAAAAAGGCAGAATACAGAACACTATAGGCCTGTCACACAGGAACCTATATACATGGAAAAGGTCCCGAAGGATATGCACACACCAAATTGTTAAGAATAGTAATCTCTGGGGACGCCTGGGTGGCTCAGCTGGTTAAGCAGCTGCCTTCAGCTCGGGTCGTGATCCCAGCGTCCTGGGATCAAGTCCCGCATCGGGCTCCTTGCTCATCCGGGAGCCTGCTTCTCCCTCTGCCTCTGCCTGCCATTCTGTCTGCCTGCGCTCGCTGTCTCTCCCTCTCTCTCTCTGACAAATAAATAAATAAAATCTTTAAAAAAAAAAAAGAATAGTAATCTCTGGACGGTGGAATTCGGATTTTTATGTTCTTCTTTTTCGTCTTTTTAAAATTTAAAAAAAATTTTATTTATTTATTTATTTAGTTGACAGAGAGCGAGCACAAGTAGGGAGAGCAACAGGCAAAGGGAGAGGGAGAAGCGGGTTCCTCTCTGAGCAGGGAGCCCAGTGCAGGGCTCAATCCCAGGACCCTGGGATCATGACCTGAGCTGAAGACATATGCTTAACCAGCTGAGCCACCCAGGCGCCCCTTCTTTTAGGTCTTTATTCTTTACATTGAACATGTATTATTTTTGCAATGAAAGAATTTTAAAAAATTTTTTTTGAAGATTTTATTTATTTATTTGACAGAGAGATCACAAGTAGGCAGAGAGAGAAGGGGAGGCAGGCTCCCTGCTGAGCAGAGAGCCCCATGCAGGGCTGGATCCCAGGACCTTGAGATCATGACCTGAGCCAAAGGCAGAGGTTCAACCCACTGAGCCACCCAGATGCCCCACAGAAGTTGTTTTTAAAAAATCACCTCTCTGAGAAAAAGCCAGACAAGATTGAGAAAGTTAACACAGAAGACTCTGAGCTGTGTATTCCCTGTTGAAACCCGTTTATCTGACTGTACCTTTGCTTTGCTTGCCCCCAGGGAGACACATCTGGAGACTACAGGAAGGTACTGCTCATTCTCTGTGGAGGAGATGATTAAAATAAAATCCAAGGATAGGAGGATTCCCAGCACTTTGGATTTCTTCTTTTAAGTTCATTTTTCTACACTGCTATTAACATTATCTCAGAATGCTTATTTCCAATTAAAACGCCTACGGATGCTTCCTAGGATATAGACTGACTATATTACTATTCATCTATAATTACTCATTATGATGCTTTAAAGCTGTACTTGCATTTCAAAGCTTATAAAACCTAAAAGGAGATTTAAAATTAAAAATAAAAATGTATTCCATGTTATTTTAACAGATATCTTCCTCATCTGTATTTCTCAGAAATTGGAATGTATTAAATTTATGTCATGGTTTTGGTGAAAAACTGTTAAAGCAGAAGACTGAAGGACTGTCTTAAAATCAAAGTATTTTCAAATACTTTGTATTTGAAAGGCCAGTAATTTCTTGACTAGTTTTAGCCTTTAATTAGCTAAATTTAGCCTTTAATTACTAAGGCTAGTAATTTCTACTAGTAATCTCTTGATTTGAAATTGTGAGCATCTAGTTCATAAGAATATCCATCCAATTTGCTATTTTACATGGTCATACTTTGAAGACATCTAATACTCTCCTTTGTTTAGATTTTGTCTGCACTGTTAGTTGATCTCTACAAAAGTTTGGATGGGAGACTTCCTTCCTCACATCTTATATTAAGATTATTTACTCTCTCCAGGTTGAAGTATACCAAAATCAGCCACTTGTCTGAACAAATTAAATTCTTAGTGTGGTTATACAGATCATATATATGCGGTTAGCAAATATAAATGCTGAACATTCCACAATATCATGGTTAATATCTTAATCAAACTGGAAGATGAATGGAAAAAAAATTAAGTGTCCAACTAGGTATTATTTTGGTGATGGGTGTAATGTTCTGAATTTACTTTCACTTAAAGGAATTTTTTGTGCTAAAAATGATTTTTAAAGTATTTTTCAATTTTGTTGATTTGTACTAATTTACATTTGCATTGTGCCTTTCAACTCTAGAATTATTCTGAAGTTGTACTTGATTTTATTCCAAAATTCAGTTTGTATACAACATGGAAAAATAATTTTAATAAAACATGTTATCTTTAAAATGAGGTATATTCTTTCTCTAACTGACTTTTCCTCTATCTTTAAAAAAACTTGTGTCACTTAGTTTCTATTAGGAACTACAACATTAAGAAAAAACAATATATTTAGTCTTATGTACACTTATTGCTATAAAACTAATGTTCACATATACCAAACACTACTTAATGGTATAAAATAATGTATTAATTTTTTCTCCAGAAATGAGTGATGCTCCTTGTTCTACTAAATAGAACATTTGTATTTAGTAAGAATTGTCTTCTTTGTTCATTCTATAGTATCTATTGTATTTTGATGGATGAAATATAAAGATATTTTTTCAATTTGTTTCTACTGCCCATTATAAATGCTTGAGTTACTGGTGAAGACTACTTGTATGACTGCTTAGTCATTCCGATTAATTATAGGAAACAGTACTTATGCTTTGAAACCTACCTAGAAAAGTATGGGATCTCCAACTTTTTCTTTGGAAGCATTACAAATTTTTGGTAGTTTTATCTTTAAATTATATATATAACTTAGCCAAAATTTTCATACAAATTGCATTTGTTGACTGGAAGCAGGATAAGGCCACCTTGGAGAAATGTTTGTTTATTGTCAGAAACAAGCATAACTCTGGAATATAATTATGAGGCAACTTTTTCTTTCCCATTGTTCATTTATTCACGGGCCTATCTCCTGGCTTTAGATGGAAATTGAGTCAGAGGATAGAGCTGGGACTTTTCTGGCCACTCTTAGATTTTAAAAAGTCCTACTGTGCAGTCCCTTAAGGTCATTTTAGCAATTAATATGTCTAGTCAAAATTTCAAACTTGATTTACAGTCGAGGCTTCTTCTCTTGTTTAGCTCTGGCCTATTGCCAGCAGGAATTAAGAATAAGAATAAGAATAAAGAATAAGGTGGACTTCTCTTCTTTCTCTACCTTATTTTCCTTCCACACCCAGCCCAAACTTAGCCAGTGTTGTAGCAGGAGGGAGCAGTGTTGTAAACGGGAGGGGGGAAGGTCTTACCTGACTGTTGTAGAGAATCAACACTGTTTAACAAAGGCAAGTATTTAACGCTGATTTTTAGGGGTATTCTTCTGGGTTCCTTTATCAACCTCATCACCAGGGAACTACTCCTCTTCTGTTCCTTTCGCAAGGCAAATGTATTCTCCTTTTCCAGCCCCTAAGAACGCAACACCCACAAGTGTTCTTTGCTGAAGTCAGTGTGTCCTTCCACCCAGTTCTCTAGGACAGAATCCAAGATGATCCCAGGCTGGCTATCTTCTGGTGGCCCACACTTCTTCCATGGGAAACACTTGCACATCCTTTATGCTAACAAATTCTGGGCACAAACACTGATCCCCTTGCTGCGGACATTCTCTGTCCCTCTCCTCCCCACCCCCCACCAACTTGCGTCAGCCAGCCTCTACCTTTCAAATTTCTCAGGAATGAGTCAGACACCCGTCCACTGGGGCCCCAACTACACATACTGCTGATGGGAGTATAAATTGGCAGAATCATTTCAGAGAACAATTTGGCAATAGCTAATAAAGTTGTAAAGTTCCTAGGGAATCCACTTCTAGGAATTTGGTGAATCTTTGCACATGGTGTTAATTGCTACTCTATAAGAACATTAAAGTAGAAGCAACCTAACTCCCTCACGGTAAACAAATAGTGGGTTAGTGACACAACGAACAGTGAAGATTAACTGGAGATTTGTCAACTGGATAAGTCTTGAAAGTATAATTTTGAGAAAGGAGAAAGGTGCAGAATGATAGGTACAGTATGATTCCATCTAATTACATGCCTAAATGTTCTAAGGAACGTATTTACTTACCGGTATAAGAACATTGCATGGGAAAAATGATTCACACTATTCTTAGGGAGTGGTTACAGCGGAGGAGAGACAGACTGAGATGGAGGAGGATCTCGTTCTCTATTCTATTTAAAAGAATGAAAGCAATTTTAATTTTAAATTCCATCATACTGTGGGTCCAAAGGTGTTTACCGTGTAACTCTGAGTAATTCATTGCAAATACTTTATTTAAAAAGTAGCAGAAGGGAGTCAGGGAGTGAAAGCTGGCTGTCCAGAGTCCATAGCAACTGCTGTACACTCCAGGCAGACAGCTGTAAATTTTGCTCGGGCCTCCCGAAGGCACTGTAAGCCCTGCGGGTCCCAGTACCAGACCCTATCCAGACGTTCCACTGCCGCTAGGAGAGAAGGTAAGGAGTACAGGGAACACTTGCCATACCCGTCTAGGGCAGCAGAAGGCTGATGTTTAAGAAATACAACAGCCTAGCAAACTCCACATTACAGGGCCTCCTCCCTGAGTAAGCCGTGCCAAATCTCCGTGATCCCAGCGAGTGGTGAGCTCTTCTAAGGAAGAGTCCAAACAGCACCGTCCTTTTTGTCCCTTGACTAGCACAGAGCCTTCTAGGTTAGGTATTCGGAACTCAAGGAACCTTTGCAGAGTGAATCAATGAGGGGGGAAGGGGCTCCCGGTTGGGCCAATACAATGGGGTGTGTGGAATAAGGCTAACATCTAGGTTGGCCCCAAAGTTCCCGGTAGTGTGAGACCCAAGCTGACAGCACGACAGCAAGTGCCTACGCGATTACCGGTTCCAGCGCGCCGGGTTTTCGGCGCAGCCCCACCCACCACGCACGCTCGCTTTTCCCCGCCCCTTCCGGAGGCTCGCCGCGCGCAGGCGCCCTCCCGTCCGCGCTTTGTTGCGAAAGCGAGGGGGCGAGGTCCTGCGGTCCTGGCGCGCCGCGCGCACTGGCGCTGCGGGCGGGGCGGAGGATGGAGGCGGTAGCGTCCGCTGCAACGGTTGGGGCTGCGCGTGAGAAGGTGGCGGTATAGGCACCCGGGCTGGGTGGAGGCCAGCGACGGCCGGGGCATGGCGGGAGACGGTCTCCGTTGGGCTTCCTGAGGTGCGCTCCCTGAAGTCCCGGGGAGCCGTGGTCCATGGGCTCGCTGAGCAGCCGAGTGCTGCGCCACCCGGGGCGAGCCCGAGCCCAGCAGGAGCCGGGTTCTGGGGCGGGGGGCTCGACTCGCAGGCCGGAGGCTGGCGGCGATGCGGCCGGCCACGGCTTCTGTTACTGCCCCGGCAGCCGCAAGCGCAAGCGGAGCAGCGGGGCCTTCTGCTACTGTCACCCCGACTCTGAGACAGACGAGGATGAGGAGGAAGGGGACGAGCAGCAGCGGCTCCTCAACACCCCGCGCAGGTACGTGGAGGGACGCGTCCGCACCTGTTGGGCGGTTCCAGGGCCGCGCCTGCGGACCAGCCCGGCGCCGGCTGCACTTGGGCTGCGGTGCTGGCCCGAGGGTGAGGACCAGATGCGCCCTTGACCGGGAAGCGTGGGAGCCAGCCCGATGCACGGCGGATGGGGAGCGCCTTAGGAGACGCCTGGCGTTCTGGATTATAAACCACAGACGCTGCCCGAATGGCATTACAGCCCCAGGATGAGACTGGTAAACGCCAAGCCTCATTAAACCTTAGACTGGAACGGCTGGCTGGCCTCTGTCCTCTGAGTGGGTGGCAGGAGAATGAGTTGTTTTGCATCCGGTTACCTTAATTCGCCCCCCCCACCCCAGCTGTCGTCCACCGGTGTAAAGGGAAGTGATCACATACACGAGGAGTTCTCTTTAACTGTAAAGGCGAAGTTTATCAATACTGTACATGTGTTCCTTACCAGGAACAAAGTCTTTCAGAGTCTCTAGTACTTGAATGTTGACCGTGGATGTGTGTCAGTCAGTGCTGCAACTTGCTTAACCTTTTTTCAAAGAGTTGAAAAACAGGGTGTTTACTTGTGAATTAGAAAATCAGAATGTAGCTTATGCGTAGAATGTTTTCACATAAAGCAATCTGATTGCCTTTTTTTTTTTTTAAGATAATCAGTGGGGTCACATAAATGTAATTTATTAAATGAAATTTTAGAAAAAGATTTTTAAAACTTTGCTACACAAGTGTAACTTATCTATTGTAAAATAAAAGTATTATGGATTATGTCCGTTAATAGTTTGATTCCTAAACAATCTTTCATAAGTTTTATATATGAATGCTTGTATTTATTTACAAAAATGAACACCACCTTCACTTCCCCTCTCCCCCTTTGTCCCCACCACCTTTTTGGAGAGTCAGTCTAATACAAGGAGCTCAGATTCTGAGTTCTAGTCTGGATTCTGTGCTTAATAGCTTTAATTCCTCATAAGTAAAATGGAGTTGATAATACTTGGCTTTTACGGTTTGACGGATACTAGATTGTGTATAATGCACGGTGCCTGGTGTTGAAGCACTCAGTAAATAATATGTTTCCTTGATAATTTGGCACCCTTTATCATTACAAAATGTCTCTCTTTGTCCCTAGTAAATTTCCATTATTACTTTCTTTTGATAAGAGTTTAAAAGGTACATCTTTTCCATTTTTCTTTTTTACCTGTATCTTTATAATAGATATCTTGGAGAGAGCATGTAATTGGGTCTTTTTTTTTTTTAATCCATTAGGATAATCTCTGCCATTTAATTATTTTTTAGACCACTTATATTTAATGTCATTATTGAAATCTATGTCAGGGTCCATTCAAAAGAGAAATTATACTGTAATTTGAACAGGGAAATTTTAATATAACCATTATTTGCAAGTAATGGGGAATTAACTACTGAAGGTAAACTATTGCGGAAAGAGATCTCTAAAAATATACAGGAATAGAGGATTTAAAGGTGCAATCACAACTTCTCAGACTGAAACAGAATACCCAAGAAAGAAACAAATTTGGAATATAGCCATCTTTCCCCACCTGAGATTCAGATATTGGAGATGGTGTGGCTATAGCCCACACTAGACGGTAGAAAAGTTTGCTGTGATGTGGTAGGCCAAGGCGGGCAAGCAGGGAGCTGCCTGTTGGGATGTCAACAAACTTGCCTGGAGCCTGTCTGGCCCACAGAGCCAAAAATATTTACTGTCCAGACCTTTATAGAAAAGCTTTGCCAACCCCTGAACTACACGAGTGGGATAGAATGGAAAGTCTTTAAAGCAAACGCTTATTAGAAAATACATGGAGAATTTAGTATGTTTTGTTATCAGTGGAAGAGGCCTGGCTATTCAGCCTGGCATGGATGAGGAGTGTAAGAAAATATTAGAAGACCTAGAAATATGTGTGTTGGCACCAGTTATGCTCCCTGAGGTTGTCTCATGCACTCTGCCATCTCAACCAACTACACCATGAGAAACTGTGGCTTCCAAGACAACCTTCCACTTCATTTACACCTTTTGACAACTGTATTTTTTGCTTTTATGTTAAATAACTATGAAAACTCAGCTGTTCTGTACCCAGATCTTGTGTGTTTGCTGTGCCTAGACTGTCTTTAAATTTTGAAACCAGTAAACAGTATTTGTTGTTAGAATTATGTAAATACTTTTCACCTCAAAGTCAAATAGTGTGATAGGATTATAAATGATACTTCCTGGGTGCAGTGTCACAACTCCTTGTTTTTCTATTGGAGACATTTTCTAACCTCACATTTAAGTGCCATCTTTTTTCTACGTTCCATCAGGTGCTCAAATTCAGGCCCTGTTTTCATTTGTATCTTACTGCAATAGTTCCCTTTTTTGTTTTGCTTTTTCATTTTCCTAGTTTCTAGCTGCCTCCCCGCTTCTCACCATTGACAAAAGAGTCATAATATATTCAGGTTTTCCTATCTTTCCAAACATAGTTTCATGGTGTTCTCCTCCAAACTCAAGACCCCTGCTCTCGAGTCCCTTCATCTTCCTGTTCCATTCTGGATCCATTGCTCTCCAGGTCTGAGCTTATCCTGGGACTTAATTTTACCACATCCCTAGGATTGGATCTACTGTTTTCTGTAGCCTGCGTCTTTTTCTTTCTCAGCCATTTTAGAGAACTGCATCCTCATGTATCTTCCTCAGAAAGATGCAAAAGGAGGTAATTCGGGCTTATCTAAATGTAAATTTAGACTTTCACCTTATTCATCCTTTGAGTATAGATATCTAAAATAACTTCATATATAACTTCATACCGTTGATGATACTACTTCATTGTCTTCTAGCCTACAGTGTGGATGAGAAATTGGATTCTGGTCTAATTCTTTTTTCTTTGTAGGTGACCTTTTTTTCTCTGGAAATTTTGGAATTTTTTTCTTTGGTATTTTGGAATTTAACTAGAATGTGCTTAAGTGTGGGTTTTTTAATGCCTCAATACTTGGTTGATCCTTACAATCTGGAGACTAGTTTGGAGAAATTTTCTTCCATTAATCTCTTCCGTGATTTCCTTTTTCCTGTTATCTTTGTTTTCTCTTTCTTGGACTCCTCTTAACCAGATTCTGGGTTTCTTTCTCTTTTCTTTTTTTTTTTTCCTTTTTAGTTTTTTGTTTTGTTTTATTTTATATTCTGGGAAATTTCCTTAACTTTCTCAGTCAGCCTCTGTTTTGGCTTTGTAATTTCAGTAACCATGTTTTTAGTCTCTAAGAGTTCTTTTTTCCCTTGTTTCCTTTATCGTAGTGTCCTGTTGTTTTATAAATGTAGTAATCTCAGATATTTAGCTACACTAATTTTAGAGTGTTTTAAGTTCTCTCTTCCCTGAATTAATATATTTCCTCTGGGGCCAGTTTCTCTCTTTTTAATAGTCCTTAGTGCTCCTAATTCTCTTCCTGTTGTGTCATCCTTGCTTGTCTTTTATATTTAAGAATGAAAAACGTGTGTGTGTATGTGTTTTAATTGAGTAAACCTATTTCTACTAAGCCTTCCCTTTAAGTAGGAAGACTGACTACTAAATTGGGTGATGGGGTGAGTAAGTTTGTTTAGAGCAGAGATTCCCAAACTTTTTTTGTTCATAGCACCCTTAGTGGCTTGGCAATTTTTTCCATGGTTCCTCTGGTCCTAAAGAAGTATCTCATAGTTAGGTTCAAACTACTGCTTAATAGTAGTAGATAGCATGGTATCTGAAAGATGTAGTAGATAGCATGGTATCTGAAAGATGCGTTGCTGCCCTCGAATATAAAATATTCTACACGCATCCCTGAGTTTGGTTTGGTGCTCCAAGTGCTTCGACACATAGTTTGGGGATCATGATTCAGGGTGAATGTGTTAAGAGCTCACGGACTACAGATTTCTCAAACACCAGAATGAGGATTGCTTTGTCGGGTGCCAACACCTACACTAAAATCTTGGCTTTTCCTGAGAGATTTGTCCTCTCCTTTTTAGAAGAGCCTTGGAATCTTTATGCCTGAGTTATCTGTATTCTGTTTGTCTGTATTCTTTGTTCATACACTGTGGAAGAAGCCATTAAAGGAACACGTTTCCCCATTTTCAGTCTCACTTTTACCCTTTTGCTTCTCCTGAGACCCCTCCCCTCAACCCACACAGGCTTCTGAAGGGCAGATGGGCTTCAGCCTCCATCCTAGACCTTCATGATGCATTCCAGGCTGTGGCTTCTGCTGCTCTTTTCTATGCCATTTTATTTTCTAACCTCCAGATCCATAGAATTCTCTCATCAGGTGATAAGCCCACCCTTACTTTCTGCTGTTGTGGGCTTAATCCTTTCTGTACTTTTAATCTTTTATGTAATTTGGGGATGGTGCCATCGGGAACTGGAAACTATATTGCCCCATTTATTTCTCACAGTAACCCAGTAAGGTGGTTACTACTAATATCCTCTTTATGTCTGGGGTAACTGAGCTATGGTGGAGCTGGGACTCACACCCAAGTCTCTCCACCACCAAAGCATGTGCTCTTTTTACTGTCTGTTGGGAAGACTTGTCAAACACATTGGTTCAAAACATCATCTGAAACACTTCATTTTCTTAAAGATTAAATTTTTTAACTACCAAGAAAACTTGTCAGGATTGGCCAGGAATATAAAAAGGTGTACATCGGCCTCTGCCTAGGGCTTTTCTTATTTATTGGACCATCTTGAACAATGATTATCAGACTTAAAAAAATATATAATTCGTCTTTTAAATGAAAACGCAGAAATCCCTAAGTTGTGATGCTGTTCTTGTTGAAGTTAGGTGAGTATGCCCAGGGTTTGTTCCCCAGCTCTCTCTGGTGGCCCTGAAGACACTTCTCCATTGAGCATAGTTTTGAAAACCTTTGATGTAAGACTGAAAATCATTGGTCTAATGGGGAAAAAGTGTTGTTTAACTAGTTTAAAATGGTTTGGTACCAAAATAAGATTAAATCTAAATTATTCTAAAAATTACTTGGGTAGGTAAAATTTTTACTCTTGTTCTCCGTTTTGTAGTTGCATAGAAATATCATTGCAGTTGTATTGAGGTCCTCCATAGTACTGTTCTCTAAATGAGGAAATAAGCAAAAATCACTGTGCTGATCTACAAGTAATTCACTTAGTTCAACAATCACGAATTGCAAAAATGGTGCACAGTGAAAAGTCACGTGTACATGTTGTCCCATCTAGCCACTATTAACCCTCTTAGGAATAGAGTACCCTATTAGATAACTACTGTTATTAGTTTCTTAGGTACTAATGCAAATTTGAATAGTACATGCTTCTATCCTTTTACACAGTGGATAAGTTGGCTCTATTTCATAGAAATTGAACAAAAGGAATATTATGAGTTTTATGCAAAATCAGTAAAACATTCAGTTTTACACATATATAAAATTTGCTTTTCTTTTAACAGGAAAAAATTAAAGAGTACATCCAAGTACATTTATCAAACATTATTTTTGAATGGTGAAAATAGTGACATTAAGATTTGTGCTCTAGGAGAAGAGTGGAACTTACACAAAATATATTTATGTCAAGTAAGTATTTTATTTTTCTGTTTGAGTAAACAAGGTAGTTACTTAAAAATAGCTCAAACTTGGGGTGCCTGGGTGGCTCAAGTGGGTTAAGCCTCTGCCTTCGACTCAGGTCATGATCTCGGGGTCCTGGGATCGAGTCCCGCATCGGGCTCTCTGCTCAGCAGGGAGCCTGCTTCCCCCCTCTTTCTCTGCCTGCCTCTCTGCCTACTTGTGACTTCTCTATGTCAAATAAAAAAAAAAAAATAGCTCAAACTCTTTCAAGTCATGTTCTTTCTAATTGCATTTCATAGCAGTCTCTTTGTACAGACAGTAGTTGTTTAAGTCCTATCATCTGATTCTAAAGTCTTGTTTTATCAGAAATACAGCACACAGTTAGTGTAGTCTAGAAAACAGATTTTGAATTTTCCTTGTCATACCAGACCAGCAAATATCTTTTGGTCATTACTACAATAAGGTTCTTATTTTGGTGCCTTTTGTTGACAAAAGGGAAAAAAGTTAGGGAAAAATGTCTAAAGTTAAGATTGCTGATTTTTTTTTTTTTTAAGATTTTCTTTATTTATTTGACAAAGGGACAGAGATCACAAGTAGGCAGAGAGGCAGGCAGAGAGGGAGGGGGAAGCCGGCTCCCTGCTGAGCAGAGAGCCCGATGC
>NW_019154102.1:20512599-20527981 GCF_002288905.1 Enhydra lutris kenyoni
GAGAGGGAGGGGGAAGCCGGCTCCCTGCTGAGCAGAGAGCCCGATGCAATGTGGGGTTCAATCCCAGGACCCTGGGACCATGACCTGAGCTGAAAGCAGAGGCTTTAACCCACTGAGCCACCCAGGCGCCCCCCACCTTTTTTTTTTAAAGAATTTTTTTTTTAATGTAATTATTTAAACTAGATGAACTTAGTCAAAATGTTATTTTGTAGATACGGTTGAAAATGAATAGAAAGTTCTTGACACTTACTCTTCTTTCCTTCTGGAAAATGCAGTTAAATTAAAGACCTAGCAAATACAGAGTAATTCATTTAGCTGATATACCTATTTGGTTTGTGTGCTGAAAATATTACCATCTGTCACCCCAATTTAAAGATTCAGAATTCTGAGAATGAAAGAAAATGTTGCTCTAATGGCTCAAATATTTTACTCATTTATTCTTTCATCAAATCTATCCTTTATTCAAATCATTGTTCTAGGCACTAGGAATAGAACAGTGAACAATTCAGTTTTTATCCTATGGAGTTTATATTTTCTCTCTTCTTCACCGTTTGACAGTAATTACTGGTAAGACAGTATAGTATAAGATTTTCAGTAGAAATATTTTAAAAGGACTTTTTCTATAACAATTTAATCATAGCGGTTTTTATTTAATTTTTTTGAACGAGTTTACTTTGGCTTGAAATATATAGCTCAGGGAATATATCAGAATATTGGTCTCAACTTGAGGATAGGATCCATAACTTTTTTTTTAATCACTGAAAGCAGTTTTGTGGATTTAAGGATGAGAATACCTCAGTGAAGGCTTTCCCTCTCAAGAGCAACTATATTGATTATAGTATAAACCACATGCTGAAATATAGTAAGCCCCTAAGGACAGAAACAATGTCTGTTTTGTTTACTGCTATATTCACAGTGCCTTCTACATACTAAGTATTCTGTAAAATTAGTTACTCTTTGATGTATTCCAAAGTAATTCAAATTATGAGAGGTGCTATCTAGAAGGTAACTAAAGGCTTCATCTATTCTGGTACCTTTCCAAGAATTTAGGTCCATTCTGGAATTTTCTGATTAGATAAAACTAAACTTTAGATTTATCCTGATTTCTGGGGATCATCCCATTTATAGCCACCAACAGTAAGGATTTAACAGTAGGAAGGTTCTTAGTCTTCACTTCTTCTCAGTGCATGATCTTTTATTTACCTTGTGTGTTGTCATAGGTTTATGAGAGTCTTAAATACATGCTATATTTTCTAAGCTTAAATTTAGAATGCCATTGAGAAGGAAAACATATACTTGTAATAGACTTAGAAATTGTTTTAACTAAGTAAAAAACTAATGTAAGGTTCAAAAGTAATATAGGAATTCAGTTCAGATAGTAATATGAGAATTTGGTTTAATTTTCATGAAATTGATACTAAACAAAGTATTTTGACATACCTAAATTGTACTTAATTTCATTATCCTATAGACATATTTAGCTATTCTTTTTCTCCTAAAATAATATGGATTCATTTTGATAGAAGAATTACTTGGAATTAGAAATGGGAAAATAATTTGGAAGACACAGAAAGTATTGGATAATTGGGTGTTTTGTTTTGTTTTTTAAGTCTGGCTACTTTTCTAGTATGTTCAGTGGTTCTTGGAAAGAATCCAGCATGAATATTATTGAACTGGAGATTCCGGACCAGAATATTGATATAGAAGGTAACCATCACCATAATTACTATTATTTAAAAATTATAACATAACCTTTTTATGCTTTTGGTAGAAAATAAATATTTTCTTCCAACCTTATAGGCTAGAAGAAAGCTTCATTTAATACCCCAGAGTGTCAGCTTTGTAGTGATTTGCTCAGCTCCATAGTTTTTACCAATTTTGTTCTATCTGTCCCTAATCTACTTGTAGGCCTTATCAATCTGTTTACTGTTTACTGTTTATAATTATATCTGCCTGGGATATGGAGGATGTAGGGTGAAGGAAGGAAGAGTACGATTGTTTTTAAAAATCACATAGAAAAGCTGGTTAAAAAAAAAAAGGAAAGAAAAGAAAAGCTGGTATATAGTGTTTATTGATTATTTCCCATGTATGAAGACTTTCTCTGGGAACAAGAGGGTATGAATCATGTAATCGGTGTTTAAGAGCTCTGAGTTCTTAGATGAGGAAGCTGAGAGGCCCAGAGGATTTAGGGACTTATTTTAGGCCTCAGCAGTTTAGTGAGCCTCAATGGACCTATCATCCTCCTAATTCCTGTTCCACTTCTCGTTCTCTGCTCCTCTCTTTGATTGCCCAAGTGTAAGTACCCAGTACTCACAACATAGGCAAAGAGAAAAGTTAAGGATATTTATCAAACACATGCAAGAGTGGCAGTGGAGAGAAGGAAGGACAGGCCTAGATAGCTGTGGTGGCTCAGGGAGAGTGTGGCATGGAGTGGACCAGGTGCTATTCCCCACTCCCTAGGAAGGAAGCACTGAAAGCATTAGGGTTAAGATCATCATGGGGTCTGTGTTGCTTAATGATTGGTCTACTCAGGGTATCTTTATAAAACTTTTTCCAAGGGTATCTTGATTGTGACCAGCAACTAATATCAAGATTAGATGTAGAAGAATTCAGCTCTGTTAGGTAGAATAAATGACAATTTGTACCATTGTTATTAAATTAGCACCATTAATTAGTTACCATTACTAGCATTTTAAATAGTGATACTTCTCTTAACCTTTTATGTACATCCTACATTTTGATGTATGTCTTCCGAGTATAAAGATGGTCATTATTGTTATTTTTGTAATACTTTTATAGATGTCACTGTTATTTCATTCCCTGGGTCTACTTTGGCTTTCAGCACTGCAGGTTGCCTTTGGGTCTCTGTATAGAGATGACGTCTTAATAAAGCCCAGTCGAGTTATTGCCATTTTGGCCGCAGCTTGTATGTTGCAGTTGGTGAGTACACACATTCTTCAAAGAAAGGATCACAGTTGGATCTTTGTTTCAAAGTATCTATTCTAAAAACAAAAAGCTTAGGGGCGCCTGGGTGGCTCAGTGGGTTAAGCCGCTGCCTTTGGCTCAGGTCATGATCTCAGGGTCCTGGGATCGAGCCCCGCATCGGGCTCTCTGCTCAGCAGGGAGCCTGCTTCCTCCTCTCTCTCTGCCTGCCTCTCTGCCTGCTTGTGATCTCTCTCTGTCAAATAAATAAATAAAATCTTTAAAAAAAAAAAAAAAAAAAGCTTAGCTTTTTATGATTTTTAAAAATAAAAATGAAATGTGTAAATATGTCATTTGTGATAAGTCACTTAAAATGCTTAACCCAAAAAAAGACTACTAATAAAGTAAAATGCTCAGTGAAAACCGATTTATTATAACGGAGGGGGTCATCGCGTCTGTGTAAGATGAATGCAAGCTATTTCAGTGTAGATACCTTAGAATTAATATAATGTAAGAGTTTACTTGTCTAAGTCCATTTACAGATCTCTATTCATTAATGATTTATCTTGACTGTTATTAAGCAGATCACTTATGATTACAAATTCATTTAGGTCATGGGTTTGAAAAACATTGAGTGCCCACTTTGTCAACTTTTTCTTAATTATGAAATAATTGTGGTAAACCACATAAATATATATAATCCATTGGTAGAATGACAGATTTGTTCTTTCAACAGAAGTATATTGAGCAAGGTGTCAAACTAGGCATAGGAATTTAAAGGTAAATTAAGACATAGTCCCCACCTTCAGGAAACTCACAATATAATGTGTGTGTGGAATGGGGGAGGGAGGGTTGATAAATAGACCCAGAGATAAAGTGAGAACTGCCCAGTATTATAGATAAGATAATAATCATCCTGTAGGATTTAGCAGATGAACAGAGGGAGTGGTTAGTGTAGCTTGGTGGTGCAAAGAAGGAGGTTGAGTTTTGAAAACTGAAAATGTATTTATCTTGCAAAAAAGAGGGGAAGGAAGCATTTTCTACAGAGCAAATTAATACTCAGAGATGTGAAACAGTGGAGGATCAGAGAATCTGAGTGGAACATGGCTCTAGCACAGAGATAAGAAGCACATATAAGAAGGTCCAGCACAGTAAAAGAAGGGTTGCAGAGAGGGCGGCAGAGGCCAGACTGTGAAAATCCCTCTATACTTTAGACTTTATATGTAGGTACTTTTGGAAGATTTTTTTTCTTTTGAGAGAGCTTGCACACAAGTGGGGGATGGGACAGAGGGAGAGAATCCTCAAGCGGACTCCCTTCTGAGCACAGGACCCCACATGGGGCTTGATCCCATGACCCATGAGACCATGACCTGAACTGAAACCAAGAGTTGGACACCCAACCAACTGAGCCACCCATGTTCCCCTTTTGGAAAAGGGGAACAATCAAAAGTTTTAGATCAAATCAAAAAGTTTTAGAAAGTTTACTTCAGAAGTTTTTAGGAAGGATGCTTCAGAAATAATGTGAAGGATGTATTGAAGAAAAGATGAGTACATTAGAGACAAAATCTTACTGCAGTAGTCCAAGTGAGCATCTAAAGTAGGGCAGCAGCAATAAGCATGGGGAGGAAAAACGGGATCACAGGAAGATTAATCAAGGATGATCCACTGGACTTGGTGACAAGGTGTTAAGAGGAAAGCGGAGGAGGTTGAGAGGGGGGGTCGTCTCAAATAACTTTCAGGTAAGTTTAAAATCCTAAAGGAAGGCCAGTATTTTATTTTGATCTTTAGAAAAAGTTCATTAAGTTTCCTTTTCTGTGACATTTGTATACTTATTTATTTGAAGTATTAGTAAATAGCTTGCTCAATATACTTAGCTGGGATCATTTAATTTTTTAAATTTGTCATCCTTTCAGTACTTATTTTCAACAAGTATACTTTATTTTCTAACTTTAGTCCTTTTGGTTTTGTCGTAAACCCATTTTCTGCATCATCTTTATGACTTAACTCACTAACTTAATAATATACTTGCATGATGAATATGTTTCAGAAGTTTAGGTAAAAAGTGACATTCTTTCCATATATTGAATAAAATTAGTTCATTTGAAATCTTACATATAAACATTTCAGAGTAATATTTCAGTGTAAATAGTAATGTATTTGTTTTAGGTGCATCTCTTAGAAGTTGATAAGTGTTTTATACTTTAATAAACACTTTCTGATGAGTCATACTGTTTACTTGCCTAGCTCTATCACATGGTCATCTGAGTATGTTAAAAGGTCTTAATTTTAAAAGAACAGGCAAACCAGACATAATGCTGCTTAAATTTGCAAAGTTCCCAGAGAGGGGAAGAATAAAAAAGAAAGAGAATAGCAATATTCATCTCTACTTTACTGCCTTACTGCTTTTACCCCCTCCATTCTGTTTTTCAATTCCAAGTATTTAGTTGAATACTTGCTGGATTTTTTTTTTTTTTTCAGTATTTTTATTGGACTTAAAAATTTAGGCTTGCTGCACTTAATGAGTTTTCTTTCTTTTCTTTCCTTCTTCCTTTTTTTTTTTTTTTACTTTTTAATATGTAAAAGCACATATTCAGAGCTAATTTTTCCCACGTGAAATGGGCCTTTCCAGTGCTTATTTATATTTACAGGATGGTTTAATACAGCAGTGTGGTGAGACAATGAAGGAAACAATTAATGTGAAAACTGTATGTGGCTATTACACATCAGCAGGGACCTATGGATTAGATTCTGTAAAGAAAAAGTGAGTTACCTTTTTTATTTTTCCTCCCATCCCACTTGTGGGAATTTGGCTGCTTTGGTTTCTTAAGAGAATGTATAGCTGTAAGAAAGAAAGAAAAAAAAAATAGGGGACTAGAATTTTGTTATAAAAAGTTCTTTTTTACATTTGGATGAATTAGTATATTCCTTGAAAGTGTTGTCTTTGTAAGTGACCATGGGTGGGTTATACATGCTTATACATGTCTTATAAAAACTCTGGTCACTCTTTGCATTTTCTATTAATATTTTTTAAGTAATAGGCATCATAGACATTGTTATCAGTACACCTACTGGCAATGTTTTTAACTCCTGAGTTTTATAGTACCCATTTTCAAATTAGAAAGAAGGTAATAGAAGTGTGAAGACCCCTTCATAAATGATGTAACACCAACTTGTAATGAGGTTTTCTTAATTAGAAATGCTCTTATTAATATAAAGGGAATATTTCCTTAATAACTGCTGACAAAAACAATACTAAATTTTTGTTGTTAAATTTAAAAATTTGAGCATGTTCTGGCAAGACTAATTGTTTTTATTTTAACTGTAAGTCCTACTACATAAGCCATAAATACAGGATTTTTTTTTATGTATCATGTAATAAATAATGCCATGTTTTAATTTCAGGTGCCTTGAATGGCTTCTGAACAATTTGATGACTCACCAGAATGTTGAACTTTTTAAGGAACTCAGGTATTTTAATTTTAAATAACATTGTAATTAATCACCCTAAAATAATGGTTATTTGTTAAAGTATGCATTTGCTTTATACAAAAATATATTACTTATGAAAAGTGAATAATTTAATGAAAGGTATCTTGACACCTATGAACTGAAGAAATGCTTCACGAATTTCTTTGTCATAAATAATATGTGTATTATGTCTACTATTTTAACTAATTTTAATTGAATAATTCACTGTTACTCTAAAACTATAGAAAAATGTTGGGGCGCTTGGGTGGCTCAGTGGGTTAAAGCCTCTGCTTTCGGCTCAGGTCATTATCTCAGGGTCCTGGGATCGAGCCCCACATTGGGCTCTCTGCCTGTCAGGGAGCCTGCTTCCTCCTCTCTCTCTCTCTCTCTCTCTCTGCCTGCCTCTCTGCCTACTTGTGATCTCTGTCAAATAAATGGATAAAATCTTTAAAAAAAAGAAAAAAAAAGAAAAATGTCAAGTGTTACTTTACCTTTGCTATGCTCTGAGAGAATCGTAAAGTTTGTTTTTTTTGTGTTTTCTTTTGTTTTTTAAAGATTTTATTTATTTGACAGCTAGCGAGAGAGACAGCCAGAGAGGGAACACAAGCAGGGGGAGTGGGAGAGGGACAAGCAGGCTTCCTGCAGAGCAGGGAGCCCGACTCAGGGCTCAATCTCAGGACACTGGGATCATGACCTGATACGAAGGCAGCCACTTAATGACTGAGCCACCCAGGCGCCCTGAGAATCTAAAAGTTTATTTAAAAACCTTCTTTACCATTTCAAAATTTAAGTTTTAAAGATTTTATTTTAAGTAATCAGACCCAACGTGAGGCTTGAACTTGCAACCCTGAGATCAAGAGTTGCATGCTCCAACTGAGCCAGTCAGGCACCCCTGCAAAATTAAGTTTAAGGAAGTTGTTTTAAACTTTTTGCTAGGCCTGATGAAGTCAAATTCACAATCAGGTTGGCCTTTTGAATAACATCGGCTGATAATTCCTTCCTGCCTTCCTTCAACAAACACTTCTTGAATGTCCACTGTATACGAAGGTACTTTGTTAGGTGCTGTGAAGGATGCAGAGGTGATTATGTCATGGTTTCTGCTCTTGAAGAGATGATTCCTGTGATGTCAATTTTACTGATTTGTTGGGGTTTTTTTGTGGGGTTTTGTTTTGTTTTGTTTTTTTGGGGGGGTTTTTTTGGTTTTTCTTGCAAGGGTGGGTAGAGAAGTGGTGGGGGAAAAGATAAACATTTTTATGTTTAAATACAATATGGAATACGGGGCGCCTGGGTGGCTCAGTGGGTTAAGCCTCTGCCTTCGGCTCAGGTCATGATCCCAGGGTCCTGGGATCGAGCCCCACATCGGGCTCTCTGCTCTGCAGGGAGCCTGCTTCCTCCTCTCTCTCTCTGCCTGCCTCTCTGCCTACTTGTGATCTCTGTCTGTCAAATAAATAAATAAAATCTTTAAATAAATAAATAAATACATACATACATACAATATGGAATAGAGAGAATTCAAGTTTCTTTGAGCGTTAAAGATGAAATACAAGAAATCATAGAAATGTTATTTTTATGGCTAAGACCCATCTTCTGGATTCCTGGGTCCTTTCCTTTCCTCTGCCCTTAAGAGGTAACGGATAGAAAAGTTTAAGAAGTATTTTTATGTCAAAAAAAAATCATTACCTAATAATAGCAAGGTATAAACAAAGCTCTGCATTATGTTTGGTTTGAAAATCATCAGGGCGCCTGGGTGGTTCAGTTGATTAAGTTTCTGTTTTCAGCTCAGGTCATGGTCCCAGAGCCCTGGGATCAAGCCCCACATCCGGCTCCTTGCTCAGTGGGGAGGCTGCTTCTCCCTTTCCCTCTGCCTGTCGCTCTCCCAGGTTGTTCTCTCCATCTCTCTCTCTGTCAAATAAATAAAATCTTAAAAAAAAAAAAAAAAGAAAAAGAAAAAGAAAAGAAAATCATTAGAAACAGTTTAATCTTTTTCCTTTTTTTTATTTCTCATTGAGGTCTTTCAGAAAGAAGATAAATTGTAGTGGCCATCTTAAAAACCCAGAGGTTCTTCTGGTTTTTACGGCTTAAAGGAAGGGGGAAAAACAGCTGGTGATATATGTTCCACTCCAAATTTAAATTAATACATATTTCTTGATATTGCTCTTTAATAGTGATGAAAACATGCTTTAAGACTAAGCAATTCTTTTAACCCTCAATGTTAAAGGTTACTTTGAATATACAGACATTTCAGTGAATTTTGATGAATGTCTTTTTTTTTTTTTTTTTTTTTAAATGAGTGGGCAGGAAAGGCAAAATAGGAACACTGCCACTCTTATCAGGGCATACCAAAAGTTATCTCATTGAGACCTTGTTTTAACTTGATTAATCAGCGCAAAGTTCTTTGTTTTCCTGTCTGTTCAAAGAAAGACCTTTCAGAGTATTCTCTCTGAATTAAAATATCCTTGTGCTCAGATAGGTTATTTCTGTCTAAGATTCTTTGTGTTGGGCAAAAAGACTGATGTCATTTTCTTTTCATAAGAAAGACTTAAATTTTTTAGTTCCACCAGGATGTTTTAGCCTGTGCATGAGAATAAACTCACTATACCTCTATTTTTCTTTTCTAGTATAAATGTCATGAAACAGCTCATTGGTTCATCTAACTTATTTGTGATGCAAGTGGAGATGGATGTGTACACAGCTCTTAAAAAGGTATTAACATAATAGTATGTAAGGGCATCACCTCAGCATTACTTATAATAGTGAAAAACTGGAAACAGCTGGTGTCCAGCGATAAAGGAGTGGTGTAAATGTAAGAAATGTCAAAGGAAATATGCCAAAATGTTAAAAAAAAACTTTGTTTGTTATCATGAGTGATTTTAATTTCATTCTTTATACTTGTCAACCTTTAAAGTACAGTAGCCAGTTATCTTACCAGCAAAATGGATTTATTTGGGAATAGTAGAGCAGTTGGACTTTGGGACATGTAAGCTATAACAAACCATAAGCAAGTCCAGACCTCAAGGGAGAGGGACATTGCTTTATCAAGAAAAAGAGGAAGTTGGGAGGGGCTGCTTTGAATGAAGCAAAATCCCTTGGAGGAAAGCTAGAGTTGCGTGTTGTCTGTATCTTCTTATTGACTGAGCTTGTTGCTGGCCAAGAAGAAATTCTTCCTTTCTCCTACTAGAATAGTAGAGTTGGCTTCTTCCTGTTGGGAATGCAAGGTACCTCTCTTACTGTTGGGTCTGCAGTTGACGTCAAGCTGTGGGCCATGAGAGCGTACATCCTATTTCCTTTGCTTGGTTTTACATACTTTCTATCCTAGCAGTATGTTTCTGTTTTTTTCCCACATGTTTTTCAACAACAAGCCTGCTGTTATGTTATTTACATAATCAGAAATGTTAAATATTTTATATGGTTTTCAGAAATGTTTTCAAAGTTGAATTAATGACTTCATGATGAAATTTTCACTTTTTCTAGAAAATGGTAAAATTCTTTAAAGACCTTATTTGCACTTCAGGCATATGTTTCATTTCATACTTTTGAACGTTTTTAGCATCATCCTTTTTTTTTCTTTTTTTTTTAATTATTATTATTTTTTTTAAAGATTTTATTTATTTATTTGACAGAGAGAAATCACAAGCAGGCAGAGAGGCAGGCAGAGAGAGAGGAGGAAGCAGGCTCCCTGCTGAGCAGAAAGCCCAATGCGGGGCTTGAACCCAGGACCTGGGATCATGACCTGAGCCAAAGGCAGCAGCTTAACCCACTGAGCCACCCAGGCGCCCCAATTATTTTTATTAACATATAATGTATTGTTTGCCCCAGGGATTACAGGTCTGTGAATCATCAGGCTTACACATTTCACAGCACTCACCATAGCACATACCCTCCCCAATGTCCATAACGCAACCACCCACCCTATCCCTAACCCCAACCCCCCAGCAACCCTCAGTTTGTTTTGTGAGATTAAGAGTCTCTTATGGTTTGTCTCCCTCACGATCCCATCTTGTTTCATTTTTTCCTTCCCTACCCACCACCATCCCCTGCCCTGCATCTCAAATTCCTCATATCAGAGAGATCATATGAAAATTGTCTGAAAGGTTTTAACATCTTTAAAGTGATTTTATTTTCACAACTCTGAAGTGACAAATCAGCTATCTTTCTTGTTCTGTAGATGATAGGACTTAGAACTCTTACAGTTACTAAGTGGCAGATTTGAGGTAGAACCCAGGTTTGTGAGTCCTAGTTCATTGCTTTTCCCACTGAATAATTTTGCTTTTAGCCTTTTGTCACCGGCAACAGAGTCTCCATTTAACACAGCTTCAAAATCTGAGAATGAGGGACACCTCGGTGGCTCAGTGGGTTAAAACCTCTGCCTTCAGCTCAGGTCATGATCCCAGGGCTTTGGGATCGAGTCCTGCGCAGGGAGCCTGCTTCCTCCTCTCTCTGCCTGCCTCTCTGCCTACTTGTGATTGCTCTCTGTCAAATAAATAAATAAATAAATAAATAAATAAATAAAATGTTTAAAAAAATATCTGAGAATGAGACACCTTCTAAGTTACATCATTGCAGTTGCTTATTTTGTGGTTGAGATGACATTTTATTAATGTTGTGTTTTGGGGCACCTGGGTGGCTCAGTGAGTTAAGCCTCTGTCCTCAACTCAGGTCATGATTTCAGAGTCCTGGGATCAAACTGAACATAGGGCTCTCTGCTCAGCAGGGAGCCTGCCCCCCACCCCCCCCCCCCGCCTCACTGCCTACTTGTGATCTCTGTCTGTCAAACAAAAAAAATCTTTAAAAAAAAAAAAAAAAAAAGGTTGTGTTCTTCAATTCCCGCCCCGGCCCGCCCCGCCGCAGGGAAGTTTAGTAACTGAGTTATGTAATCAGTGAAGGTGGGGTAGACAGGCCATTTCTGTCTCTGAGCCAGTGGTAGCATTCATTGTTTCCTATTGTAATTGCTCTTATGCCAGTAGTGATAAGTGCTTACTGTGTGCCAGGCACGATCAAAGTAAGTTACACATAATAATTCTTTTAATGTCCTATGAGGTATCATGTTCATTTTATAAATGAAGAAATTAAGGCCCAGAAAAATTATGTAATTTGCCCAGCTGTAATTGGCAGGGGAAGGATTTAAAAACCCATACCCCTAACTGGTCTGTATACTATCTCAACAGTAATAAAACAATAAGAAACTCTTTTTTCCCTTTTTAAATAAATTATTATCAAATTATCTATTAAATTAATATTAGTAATTAGGATTATTTTATAACCTTAATGATACTTAGCAAAATTGAGTTAATAGATGAGTAGAATAAATGAGTGTAAAATCACTAATGTAATATATATTAAACCTTTAGCATTTTAATTGTGTAACTATATTGCGTTTGAGGCCTTAAATACTTCAGGAATTCATTTATTCTTTATCACACACTGTTTTAGTTTTTATCATTGGACCATGATTAAAGGACTATGGACCTTTGGACCATATTGAAAGGGAGAGAGGGGCAAAGGGAGAGCGAGGGAGAAGGAGTGAGGAAGAGAGAGAATCTTAAGCAGGCTCAATAGAGTGTGGAGCCCAATGTAGGGCTCAGTCTCAACCCTAAGATCATGACATGAGCTGAAGTCCAGAGTCTGATGCTTAACCGACTGAGCCACCCAGGTGCCCCAGAGCTATGATGAATTTAAAGCTTGTAATCATTCATATAACAGTTCTACTTCTTTCAGTTTCATGTACTAGAAATTAAATTTTTTAAGGTGGAAGCAGTATGAATGTAAAATTGTAACATGATGAAATCTTATAATTTTTTCTTAAATTTGCTTTTTTAACTTAGTGGATGTTCCTTCAACTTGTGCCTTCATGGAATGGATCTTTAAAACAACTTTTGACCGAAACAGATGTCTGGTTTTCTAAGAGGAGAAAAGGTATGCCTGAAATTTTTATTAAGCACTTGTTTTGAGGATCTTTTTAATTGAAATTTATTAAAATCAGGTCGTAACTTATTTGTAGACCTAGAGAATTTTAGATCTGGTGAAGACTTTAAGCAGTTATCTAATTCAGCCCCTAATTTAAATTGAGAAAAGTAAAGCTGGATAAGAAAAATGCCTTGCTTGTATTAACTGAATTATTATTCCTTGAATAACACTATAGTTTGACTCCCCAAAGTATCACCTTTCCTATTTTATCACCAACAAGTCCTGGTGATTACATTTGTATTTTGTTTGACCACACTGAATTCTCTGTAACACATTAACCCTGTCTATCAGGCAACAGTTCTTAACAAAGGGGGGTCCCATCTACAGGCTTCGGTATGTCACTAACCCCCAAAAGTGTATGCAGAACTTTATATATATGCTTGTGTTGCATCTGTTTTGCAAGGTGAGAACTTCCATAATTTTTGTCAGATTCTCAGAGAAGACTGATCTGAATAAATTCATAAAGATCTACTGCCATTGGGGCGCCTGGGTGGCTCAGTGGGTTAAAACCTCTGCCTTCGGCTCAGGTCATGATCCCAGGGTCCTGGGATCGAGCCCCGCATCGGGCTCTCTGCTCAGCAGGGAGCCTGCTTCCTCCTCTCTCTCTGCCTGCTTCTCTGCCTACTTGTGATCTCTGTCTGTCAAATAAATAAATAAAATCTTAAAAAAAAAATCTACTGCCATTAAATTCTTACTGGGATAGAGGTGGAACATGCAATGTATTTATTTTTTACTTTGCTAAAACAGATAATAGGGAAAAAACTTTAGGTGCAAAGAAGTGGGTAAATCATAATCCTTAGTTCATGATTTTCTTAGTTCACAGTCATTTTTAGCCCATGCATGGCCACCTTTTTTGATTATTTTTAGTAATATATTGAACCCCCACAAACTAATCTTCAAGGACTAGAACATTTGTAACTTCAGTCTACTCCTGTGCTTCTCTCCTGTTGTGTCTCTCTGACTTTCCCAACCACTATCTTGAATTTTGTGTTTATTATTCCCTTAAAAAAAATGCTATTGCATTACGTATGTATGTCTTAATATACTTGTCTCTGAAAAAAATAATCCCTGATTTGCAGCGTTTTAAAATTTCCATGATACAAATTCTCACAATGTGGCCAGTTCCAAGCTACCAATATGACATCATTGACACTGAATGCCTAGTTAAGAGATGAAATGCACACCATCAGCTTCTATAAGCCAGTGCAAGCCATCTCCAGCATACCACTAGACAATATATCATTCGATTTTAGTTAATATTGAACTATTTCAATACATCTGTTGCATATCAATGGCTATAGTGTCTTTGTATCATATTTTGTATTTTAAGAGAATTAATGTATTAAGTAGTAGTGTTTATCACGTGTAGTTAAAACAAAAATTAGATGAACCCCAAGAGACAAATCCATGTCCTGCGTATCTTATGAAGACCCTTACGTTTGGCATTTGAGCTTTGGAGTTCCACTGGAGTTTTCAGTCCCTGGGAAGAGGGTTTTTAGAGAGATACTGTAACCCTAACTACTGTTCTCAAACCATCCTTTCCCAAACCCTGCGGCACTGGAAGCTCCAAACCCCAGAACTAGGTGTACACCTGAATTCCTAGCCCAAAGGCCACTTGGGACCAAAATTAATTTCCTGGGGCTTCTTCCTAAATCTCTAAGTTTTTATCCATATATCACTGGTTTATATAATCTTTGAAAACTAGTTTGTGTTCTAATCGACATACATGTGTGTATATCTGTATATATGTGCATGTGCATGCACGTGTGTGTGTGTGTGTGTGTGTGTGTGTGTGTGTGTGTGTGTGTGTATGTATCTCCCTGCCCATAAAAACGTTTAGGAATAAAATAGATTTGAAAACAATGCCTATTGAATTTAAACTGTTTTTTATAGATTTTGAAGGTATGACCTTCCTTGAAACTGAACAAGGAAAACCATTTGTGTCAGTATTCAGACATTTAAGGTTACAGTATATCATCAGTGATTTGGCCTCTGCAAGAATTATTGAACAAGATTCTCTAGTACCTTCAGGTAAGAGAACATGACTTAATTATGACTTTAAGTATTATCTTTCTGATTATAATAGTAATACATGTCATAGAAAAGAGTAAAAAGAGAATAGAAATTACCTTTAATCCCAAAAAGATTACACATTTTTGTACCAAAGTGAAATCATACTACATAGGTAATTTTCTGTGTTCACGTTCTATATTGAGTATTTTCCCTTTAAGCACTACACAGGCTATTTAAATGATTCTAGTTTTTGTGATACAGTTTTGTTTTGTTTTAAATATGAGCAAAGAGAAACTAATCCCATCATCTAGAATGAGTATCTTGATGAATTCTTCTAGTCCTCTTTATTAATATGTATACATTGAAATAAAAACAAAAGTATATTATGTACCAAGTTTATATATTATTATGGATGTTCTTTAATCTGATTAACTAGTACACTATTTTAGACCAGACTTTTACTTTATTTTTTGAATGGGCCATATGCGGTTTATTAATATGCAAAATAAGTGTGATTCATTTTCTGAGCTGCTTCACTAGGATTGTTTTGGACCCAACTTGACTTTCCCTTCTATTATTTTTTCTGGATTTTAACCTCTAGACCAGACTTTTAAAAATGAGTGTTGAGGGGCACCTGGGTGGCTCAGTGGGTTAAGCCTCTGCCTTGGGCTCAGGTCATGATCTCAGGGTCCCGGGATCGAGCCCCACATCGGGCTCTCTGCTCAGCAGGGAGCCTGCTTCCTCCTCTCTCTCTGCCTGCCTCTCTGCCTACTTGTGTGATCTCTGTGTCAAATAAATAAATAAAATCTTTAAAAAAAATAAAGTAAGGGGTTTAATTTTCCCTGTTAAAAATAAGTCATGAACCTTAGAAACTTGTAATTTTAAGCACTTCTTCATCTCTTTGAAATGTATGTAAATCTTTTTCCTGGGTTCAAGCCCCACATCGGGCTTTCTGCTCAGCAGGGAGCCTGCTTCCTCCTCTCTCTCTGCCTGCCTCTCTGCCTACTTGTGATCT